>NC_051181.1:3432226-3612225 GCF_013339695.2 Rhipicephalus sanguineus
ATTTACGGCTTCGAAGCAACTTAAAGGAATCAGTCATCTCACGACACTGCCCGAGACGTGTGAATAATAAAGCTTACAGGCGTATTTTCCATTTGTAATAATGGATATATCGAATTATTTCGCGATCCCCTTCGAATCCGATGTGCCCGACGGTCGTCAAGTGAGGTGAAACTTGAGGCACTCAAGAGCGTACGTTGCGTTAATATGTCTGTGTATGCCCTGCTTTATGTTACCTCGCGTGTATTCGCTTGAATTTATACAGATTCTTAAGACAACCAGCAGCGCTAAGAAATCCATCATCAGCCCATTTATTATTTGACCTGAAATGTAGCAGCTGGCGTTTGAAGTAGACATCCGTAGCGGCGCCTCGTCGCAATTGTGCAGCAAGTTGACACTATGCGATCACGCTGAATTCAGGCCACGTGATTCATTGGTATCTTGTAATAATTTCTGTTGGCATAATTAAGTTTCTCCATAACACTATTCCAAGCTATTCCAAGAAGTGGCTTGGTCTGTTCTCTAATGTAGAGAGTTGCTGCTAATTCGTTTGCCTGACGGGTAGAAGAATTGAAGAAACCTTCGCTATGC
This sequence comes from Rhipicephalus sanguineus, assembly GCF_013339695.2. Classification (NCBI taxonomy): domain Eukaryota; kingdom Metazoa; phylum Arthropoda; class Arachnida; order Ixodida; family Ixodidae; genus Rhipicephalus; species Rhipicephalus sanguineus. Next base: position 3,432,815 of record NC_051181.1, read on the forward strand.
ACTTGCGCATTTATTAGACGTTTGGGTGCTCGTACGGTGACTGGAGACTGCGTCGGCGCCTTTTTTGTAATTAAAGAAGACAAAGCATCAGGTAACGTATGTGGCACTTACGATTTCCCTGCTGGTTGGCTTCGCTGCACGACGAATCATCGATGCACAGTACATGCTTTCTGGCATAACACAGCTGCAATGCGATAAAGCTGACTATAGTGAATCTGTCATCTTGTAGCACGTATATATAATGTAAATATATAGTGCATTGAATCCAAGGGGCAGTGCAAGCATGGCGTAAATAAGCAGGGTACGAGTCAAAATATGGGCGGCGTGCGCAGCACAGATTTCTTTGCGCTCCACAATGAAGGAATTGCTTTGTAAGTTTTACCGCTACACAGGGGTGTAATGCGACGAAAACTAAATGCCACGCTGTGAAGCTTGCTACCTGTGGCTGCAATTAGTTGCCGGAAAGAGTATCCGAGACGCATTTATATATATTGCCACGCCCACTTCTTGTCTTGTTTTGATGTATTCGGGTTTGACCGGCAGGGACGGTTATCAACGCTCGACGCTGTCCGCGAAGCATTGTTCGAGAAGCTTCACGTCTATAGTAGATCGTTCTGTTAAGATTGCGCCCCGCACGCGAACGTTCCAGCTTTGTCTAGAGATAACGCCGCCACCAGCGATATTGCTGGAAAGTTCGATACCGCCTGTATAAAAAGCCGACGCGATTGACCGCTTGTCAGTTGATCGACGGACGACGCCCTGTTCGCCGCTATATTTGTACAGCGTGTATTGCTATAATTCTAGTTCTCATTTTCCGGCCACAAGTTCGGCCAAATAAACAGTTTCATCCTGCAAACGCCGACTGCTGTCTTCATCGACGTCACGACCACGTGACATCTGGTGGAGGTGCTGCTTCATGATCCGGACGCCACCGCGGAGCGCTGACCCAAGCCCAAGCCGCGACGAGGACGACGGCAAGGAAATCCCGGATCGTCGAACAAGCCGCAGGCAGAAGGGACTGCAGCCAGAGCACGGGCTCCTTCCCGAAAAACCCAGGCAGCCGCAGATCTCAACATCGACCACAGCGACGATGACCGACCACGTGCAGCCTGCGCCAATCCTTTTTCTCCAGCCCAAGGAGCCGCCCACCTTCCGCGGATCGTCGTTCGAAGACCCGGAAAGCTGGCTGGAAGCCTACGACCGAGTAGCCCTTTTCAATTCCTGGACCAGTGAAGACAAGCTACAGCATGTCTTCTTCGCCTTGGAGGACGCAGCTAGAACATGGTTCGAGAACCAAGAGCGAACCCTGACAACATGGGACGTTTTTCGCAGCAGGTTCCTGGCAACATTCACCAGCGTTGTCCGGAAGGAGAGGGCCGAGGCTCTGCTCGAAACCCGCGTGCAGCTGCCAAACGAAAACGTGGCACTCTTCACAGAAGAAATGACGAGACTGCTCCGCCACGCAGACCCTGAGATGCCCGAGGAGAAGAAAGTTCGCTTCCTCATGCGAGGAATCAAGCAGGAGCTGTTCGCGGGACTAATCAGAAACCCACCCAAGACCATCCAAGAATTCCTCGCGGAGGCAACAACAATCGAGAAGACGCTCGAGATGCGCACTCGGCAGTACAATCGCCGCGCATTCCAAGACAGCGCAGCAGTTCACGCCCTCGGCTCCGACGACTTGCGCGAAACGATACGAGCCATCGTGCGAGAGGAGCTGCGAAAGCTCGCACCTTTTACACAGCCCGAAGTGACGTCGATTGCGGACGTTGTACGCGAGGAAATCCAACAATCACTGGGTGTTCCTCAACCGGCACCGCCGCAGCTGCAAGCAATGAGCTATGCTGCTGCAGCCCGACGCAACGCCCCCCCTCCTCGCCCACGTCAAGACGCCGCGCCGCCCCAGCAGTTCCGCCGCCAGGCGCCACCGCCGCCACCACCGACGTCATACCGCCCGCCAGCCGGTCAGCGATACGCGCCGAGGAAGACCAACGTTTGGCGCGCCCCCGACCATCGTCCACTCTGCTACCACTGCGGAGAAGCTGGCCACACCTACCGCCGCTGCCATTATCGACAGATGGGACTTCGTGGGTTCGCCGTCGACGCGCCGCGTCCACAGCAGGGGGAACGACCACGTGACATCGCCGACTACCTGGCAGGAGCGCAGTGGACCCCCCGAGGACTTTCCCGATCGCCGTCGCCAGGCCGCTACGCCTCTCCCCAACGCCGACCATACACTGGCCCAACCCGGGGCCGGTCACCTAGCCCGCATCCGGAAAACTAAGGGCAGCAACCGATGGAGGTGCGGTTGCTGTACGACGAAATACCGAAGACCTTCCGCCGCCGACGCCGCCGCCACGACGAAGGCTTCAGGACACGACGCGAACCCCTGACGACGAAACCTCGCGGACCGAAGTAGACCTGACGACGCAACGTGGAAGCAGCGGAACAAACCGACGTAGCCGTGACCCGACGCCACGACCTAACTGCAACGCAAGACGACGAACGAGTGACCTCGACGTCCTCATCGACGGCCACAACGTCACCGCTCTCGTCGATACTGGAGCCGACTATTCCGTCATCAGTGGACCGTTCGCGACGAAGCTGAAGAAAGTCAAGACCGCCTGGGAAGGCCCCGAAATCCGCACAGCGGGAGGTCACCTAGTAACGCCGGCAGGAATCTGCACAGCGAGGGTCTCCATCAACAACCGGATTTATCCCGCAAGCTTTGTAGTCCTTCAGCATTGCTCCCGAGATGTCATCCTTGGTATGGACTTCTTAGGCCTTCATGGTGCAGTGATCGACCTCAGATCGAAGTCGATAACACTATCTACAGAAAAAGCATTACCGCGGTACACGCCGCCAGGGAAGCATGCCTTGAATGTGCTGGAAGACCAAGTCACCATTCCCCCTCGCTCCAGCGTCATCATTTCCGTCGGCTCTCAGAAAGTAGCAGACCTGGAAGGCGTCATTGAAGGCGACCAACACCAGTTGATTAACCGCGAGATTTGCGTCGCAAGAGGAATAGCAGAGTTGCGGGGAGGCAAAGCAACAGTGATGCTCACAAATTTTAGCAACGAGTATAGGCACGTAAACAAAGGCACGACAGTCGCCTACATCGAAGAAATCACAGCTACGTCGATGGCTTTCGCCATCGCCGATTCTTCCGAGCCAACACCGACGAACCAAGCTTCTCAACCAGTTTTCGACGTTAATCCTAGCCTTCCGAAGCATAAACAAGAACAGCTCAAAACCCTGCTCTTGAAATACAGGGACTGCTTTTCGTCATCGTCAAGAATCCGCCAGACCCCAGTCGCAAAACATCGCATCATAACAGAGGAAAATGCCAGGCCACTCCGGCAGAGCCCGTACAGAGTTTCAACGCGAGAACGCGAATCCATAAAGAAACAAGTCGACGAAATGCTACGCGACGACATCATCCAGCCGTCGAAGAGTCCATGGGCGTCACCCGTGGTGTTAGTGAAGAAGAAAGACGGAACCCTACGCTTCTGCGTCGATTATCGCCGCCTGAACAAAATCACGAAGAAGGACGTCTACCCTCTCCCACGGATAGACGACACCCTGGATCGACTCTACAACGCGAGGTACTTTTCGTCGATGGACCTCAAGACCGGCTATTGGCAAATCGAAGTCGACGAGAGAGACCGAGAGAAGACTGCCTTTATAACACCAGACGGCCTCTTCGAGTTCAAGGTTATGCCCTTTGGTCTTTTCTCGGCACCTGCGACGTTCCAGCGCGTTATGGACACCGTGCTGGCTGGACTGAAGTGGCAGACTTGCCTTGTGTACTTGGACGACGTCATTGTGTTTGCCTCAAGCTTCGACGAACACCTCCGGCGCCTTGACACTGTACTACAAGCAATCAAGACTTCTGGCCTCACCTTGAAGCCTGAAAAGTGCCGCTTTGCATACGAGGAGCTGCTGTTTTTGGGTCACGTGATCAGCAAGGGTGGTGTTCGCCCAGACCCGCGGAAAACAGCTGCCATCGCTGCCTTCCCGCCCCCCACCGACACGAAAGCCGTGCGCCGTTTTCTCGGCTTGTGCGCCTACTACAGGCGCTTTGTCAAGGAATTTCACAAATCGCCGAACCGCTAACTCACCTCACGAAGACCGACGTGCCATTCAAGTGGGAAACGGCGCAAATCGAAGCATTTGAAGAACTGAAACGATGCCTTCAGATGCCTCCTATACTAGCACATTTCGACGAATACGCCGATACGGAAATCCACACCGACGCAAGCAGCGTAGGACTCGGCGCCGTCCTTGTGCAGAAGACTGACGGGCAGGAACGGGTCATCAGTTATGCTAGCCGGTCGCTATCAAAGGCAGAAACGAACTATTCCACAACAGAAAAGGAGTGCCTAGCGATCATCTGGGCTGCATCCAAGTTTCGCCCCTACCTCTACGGCAGGCCCTTCAAAGTTGTGAGCGACCACCACGCATTGTGTTGGCTAGCTAACTTGAAGGACCCTTCAGGTCGCCTCGCACGGTGGAGCCTACGACTTCAAGAATTCGACATTACCGTCGTTTACAAGTCCGGAAGGAAACACTCCGACGCTGACTGCCTGTCTCGCGCCCCCGTCGACCCACCGCCGCAGGACGACAAGGAGGACGACTCCTTCTTGGGAATCATAAGTGCCGACGACTTCGCCGAACGACAGCGAACGGATCCAGAACTCAGGGGCCTTGTGGAATACCTCGAGGGCAGGACCACCGTTGTTCCGAAGGTATTCACGCGGGGACTGGCGTCATTTTTCTTGCGCAACGGTGTTCTCCTAAAGAAGAACTTCTCACCGCTTCGAGCCGATAGCCTTCTCGTGGTACCCTCGACATTGCGGCCAGAGGTCCTCCAGGCTCTGCACGACGACCCGACGGCTGGACACCTGGGTGTTTCGCGCACGCTAGCAAGAATACAGGAGAAGTACTACTGGCCGCGCCTTTCCGCCGACGTCACTCGTTACGTGAAGACCTGCCGGGACTGTCAGCGACGCAAGACACCGCCCACTAGGCCAGCCGGACTTCTGCAGCCTATCGAGCCACCTCGACGGCCGTTCCAGCAAATCGGGATGGACTTACTGGGTCCGTTCCCGACGTCCAATGCCGGAAACAAATGGATCGTCGTAGCTACTAACTACCTCACCCGCTACGCCGAGACGAGGGCCCTGCCTAGAGGCAGTGCCGCCGAGGTAGCGAAGTTCTTCGTTGAGAACATCGTCCTGCGTCATGGCGCCCCAGAAGTTCTCATCACCGACAGAGGTACGGCGTTTACTGCTGACCTAACTCAGGCAATACTGAGATACAGCCAAACAAGCCACCGCCGGACCACAGCGTACCACCCACAGACAAATGGCCTGACCGAGCGGCTAAACAAGACCATCGCCGACATGTTGGCCATGTATGTCGACGTCGAACACAAGACGTGGGATGCCATCCTTCCGTATGTGACCTTCGCCTACAACACGGCCGTCCAAGAAACGACGCAGATGACTCCGTACAAGTTGGTCTACGGAAGGAGCCCGGCGACGACGCTCGACGCCATGCTACCCAACGTCACCGACGAAGAAAACCTCGATGCCGCCGCTTACTTACAACGTGCCGAAGAAGCTCGACAGCTCGCCCGCCTGCGCATCAAGACCCAACAGCACACCGACAGCCGTCGCTACAATCTTCGACGACGCTTCGCGGAATACCAGCCCGGCGACCGTGTTTGGGTCTGGACGCCGATATGCCGACGTGGGCTTAGCGAAAAACTCCTTCGGCGATACTTCGGGCCATACAAGGTTCTTCGACGCCTCGGCGCTCTTGACTACGAGGTGATCCCGGACGGCATTACGAACTCCCAGCGACGCCGCGCACGACCTGAAGTCGTCCATGTCGTGCGCCTTAAGCCGTTTTTTTTGCGCGTTAGCGAACGTGGGGACTCTATTTTTCTTCCTTTGTTATTGTAATTTATTTTTGTATGCACTTGTTTTTTTTTCTCTCTTCTATGTTCTTTCACAAGCATCGGGACGATGCTTTTTCAGAGGGGGGCAATGCCACGCCCACTTCTTGTCTTGTTTTGATGTATTCGGGTTTGACCGGCAGGGACGGTTATCAACGCTCGACGCTGTCCGCGAAGCATTGTTCGAGAAGCTTCACGTCTATAGTAGATCGTTCTGTTAAGATTGCGCCCCGCACGCGAACGTTCCAGCTTTGTCTAGAGATAACGCCGCCACCAGCGATATTGCTGGAAAGTTCGATACCGCCTGTATAAAAAGCCGACGCGATTGACCGCTTGTCAGTTGATAGACGGACGACGCCCTGTTCGCCGCTATATTTGTACAGCGTGTATTGCTATAATTCTAGTTCTCATTTTCCGGCCACAAGTTCGGCCAAATAAACAGTTTCATCCTGCAAACGCCGACTGCTGTCTTCATCGACGTCACGACCACGTGACAATATATATATATATGTATATATATATATATATATATATATATATATATATATATATATATATATATATATATATATATATATATATATATATATATATAAACATATATATCTAGGCACATAAACGACATACACTGGCTATGTCCTTTATGTGTCTTCTCTTGTCTTCGTTTCATTGAGCTGCACATGCTCAATATATCAAGACATGTACCAACTATATTTAAGCTTCAGGCAGGCATTTTATGCATTTTAATTACAAGTATATCGAACTATTTAGCGATGTCCTTTGATTCCGACGCATGCGAGCTTTACTGTATATACACTTAGCCAACAGTGTGCATTCGTAACACATTGGTCGGTTCAGCGAAGCATTATGTGGTGAGGAGCATTGATTTTCCTGGCGTAAACAAATACTTTTTTTATTATACGATATTTAGGAGATGTTGGTGCTTCTGTATAGCACGGGCTACTCCTTTCACTGATGATAGGATATGTGAAAAGCACAGCAATGAAAAAAAAATTTTTCATAAAGAACAGCTAGGCAAAAAAAGTTATTCACAATGATGTTTCATATATCAGCTTGATACCGCGCGCATGCGATGGGTGCATGCATGCATATGCGACATACATATAGCGGTTGAGGATGGCCTAGATTCATCACCATGATGTGTTCGGTAGGCACCGGGAACTCCACTGATCTGATGAGAAAATAAGCAATCTGCATCGCTGCGCCTAGTACACACATACTGTGCTCCAAGTAGGGAGGCCGGCTTCGGCGTGACGCTCGTTCGCGTGGTTGCTCGATCGCCGCAAGCATTTGTTTAAAACAAGCAATAATATTGATTATTCGGTGACTATATATCACGGAATATATTGGAGCTAAACGTTTTTCTAAGGCACCTTTTGGGAAAAGCTGGCTTTTCTGGAACCACAAAACAAGTTCCGATCATGTCTCAAACTTCGTCGTCCAAAAAGAACCAGCTTCGTAAACTAATGCGCTTGATACGCCAGCAAGGTTAACACATGTCTCATTGAGCTGAAACAAAACTGATTCCCCCATTCCCCGCCTTGCGAACTGCGTGCCCCTTAGTCAAAAAGTGGCCCTTCTCAAAGAAAGCAGCAAGTATGCACCTTATCCGTGCGTCCATTAAAGGGGCCCTCCAACACTATTCAACCCCCCATTTTTTACTTGCGGGTTGCGTAGACTGATGGCTGGGGATAATTTTAGCATAAGTTTAAGCACCGATATCAAATTATTTAGTATTTTAATCACGCGTTGAAGTCGCTGCATCGCTGCTGACCGCATCAGCGCGTAGTGGCGCTTGCCAGAACTATTGCGGGCGGAAATGACGAAGATGAGCGCTGGCCTATGATTGGATAAATGTAACGTTAGAAGTAATAACGGCGTTGCATCAAAGTTGAGATTACTATTGTGTTTCGTTTTTATAGCCGCCGTCGCAACAAAAAATATCACTACACCCACTGGTATCACTACACCCACGCCTCTGGTTGCTCTGGCTTTCTTTTTTTTTTTTTTTTGCCTGCGCCGGTCGGATGTCCATATGAAACGCTTGCCCCTCTTCCTTCTTTTTGCGTCTGTACGTTTGCGAGCTGCCTCTTTCCGCATATGCTGTAGGCTCATGATTGTTGTTGAAACGGTGCAAGTAATCCTCTTCATTGAATTGTTGTCGCTGCACACTTGTAACTCGTCAGGCTGCTCACCGAACGACCACGTAGGGGCGACCGTGTTTAACCGCCCATGCCGCTCCACAAATTCCCTTCTCAGAATGAGAAGAGGGAATGACACGGAATGTCGTTGTAAGGAACAGCAGACAAAGCCTCCCCAGCCTCGCTTCGAAGCAGTAGCGCCCGCTCAAGTTCTGACAAGTCAGGTTTCAGGAACCACGTTTGCTACTATGGCAACGACGTCAACAATGCGTTGGAAAGGAGAAGCAACAATGGTGTGGCGAGCTTCCCCTACGTAAGAGCTTTCAGGATGGATGGATGGATGCTATGAGCGTCCCCTTTATAACGGGGCGGTGACATGTCTGCCACCAGGCTCGAAGGATAAAAAAAAAAAAAAACTTCCTTGTTTCATGTTGTCCTAATGCCTTATCTACATTGATTAAATCTATGTTATTATAACAAAAAATATAAATTCACAGTCCATCTCTCTGCCTCTTAAGGCAGAATAACCTTTTTTCCCCCAATTATTTATTTTGTACTTTATCTCTACTTTTCTGCCACCAATACTCTAACCGTCTCTTACTTATTTCTATCGCGGGCGTGTTCAGCTTTCCATTGTTGTCCCTAAAACCCAAGGCTTCATGTAGACTCGTGCCCACACGTATACCTGGGTGAATATCGCCACATTCAATCAGTACATGTTCCATCGTTTCCTTAGTTCCCCCGCAGCATGTACATTGTTCTTCTTCGTTACTGAATCTCGCTTTATAACTACGCGTTCTAAGGCAGCCCGACCTTGCTTCAAACAGTAAAGCGCTTCCCCTTGAATTATCATAAAACCTTTCCCTCCTTATTTCGTTTTTTCCTTTTCGGTAGTTACTCAGAGCCGGCTTCTTTTCCATCGCTGTCATCCAATAAGTCTTCTCCGCCTCTCTGACCTTCCGCTTAATGCTCCTTGTTGCCATATCGCCCGCACTGCAAGCCGTATATTTACTGGTGAGCCTCCTAGTTCTTTTTCTCCACTGCGTGTCAACGCTTTTTCTATACAAATACCTGAAAACCTTCTCTGCCCATCTACTCTTCTTCATTTTCCTCAGCCCTCTCTTCGAATCTCATTTTGCTCTGCGCTTCCCTCACTTCAAAGCCTGTCCATCCCATATCACCCTTCACCCATTTCATTGGAGCGCCATCCGACGTCACAGCAGAGAGTGAAATGTGGTCACGTGACCCCGCGAAAGTCGAGTTGAGGGTAGGCATTTTTTTTCTTGTATTTTGAATTTTCTAAATTGAATAACTTCGTACTGCGTGCCGCTATCGCTGCCGTTCTTGCTGCACTAGTTCGTCCGTACTTCAGTCTACGCAATCCACGAGTAAAAAATGGGGGGTTGAAGAGTGTTAGAGGGCCCCTTTAAATCAAGCCACCTGCATTTCCATGGTTAAATCGCATGATCAACGTCTCGCGCGCACGTAGAGCCACGGGACTAGGCTAGGTACATCTCGCTTGGAATTTCCTAGGGACAGCACCAAAAAGTGGTCTGGCAACGCGGGCATGTTTTGGTGGCTTTTTAGTCGCTCCCGGTTTCCTATGGGAGGAGGTGGCAGGGCCGGTGATGCCTTCCAACTTTCGCCGTCAGGCGGCGACGCTTGTCGCAAAGGTGTAGCCCGCGCGCCGGTTTGGCCGGTGTGTCTTCGTCTTAGTGCTCCGCAGCCTTATAGGTGCTCAGTGTCTTGTGTCCGAATCTGTCTGTTTTTATCGTGGTTGCGCTGTTCTTTGTGTACGCACGTAGTAAATGAGAACTCCATAGAGTATTGATGTAGCGGGTGAAGCATCAGGGCAGGCAGAAAACATGCTTCGTGCCGCTGTGTCGGAGTTGCTATCGCATTTTCTGTTGAAGTGCAGATGAGGTTTTTCGCTAATATTTTTGTATTAGGGTCATTCCACGCCAAACGTCCCAGACATTGCGCTCGACCCTCTCCAATTGTATTGTAAAAAATTGACGTTCATATCAGTGCACTATTTGCCCTCGGAAAGTATTTTTTGGAAAAAAAAAATTTTCTTGTCTGTGACAGTGATTTGAATTTTGCCGTAGTGGGTGAAACATAGGTTGCGAAAAAATTCTCTAAAAAATACAATACTTTATGGAACGCCAAATATCTGCTGTTTACTTGAAAAGGAATGGCACTATCTTATTATCACCCATTGACGACCACTACTTTGTCTCACGATGTGCTTTGTGGTGAAGCAATGCTGCAATTCTGCGCCCATTTTGATTATTTTTTTAAAATTCTACGAATATTACAGACAAATAGGACTATATCACATGGCTGGATACTTGGCAGTAAGTGTGTCAAAAAAGTATTGAAGTCGATGACCGAGTAGTTTCGAATTGGAAGGGGCGCAAACATTGAAAAATGTGTGAAATGCTCCACGTTCAGGCCCATGTAGAGTGGTGATGCAGTCCAAGTAAAAATGCATGCTTGGTCTCGTTGGGAAGAGTAAACAAAGGAGATTTATTTGTGAAAGTTTAATCGGGGTGTTTTTTGTTTTTGGCGAGAAACAAAAATTTATGTTGAGCGTTCGCGGCGTGCCTGGGCGCGGGCCCGTAGGTCCGCTTCACTGCGCCGCCACTGTTCCTTGGGGCAACGGAAGTATGCAGCGCCCACGCGGGTGGCACTATCGTGTGCTGCTGTGAGTTTTCACGTTTCGACACGCATTCTTCGGCATTCCGCAGTGGCCGCCGACGAAGTGTCAGGGAAAACGAGGGATGGTTCGTTTAAATATATTATTATATAATAAAAGTGGCTAACTGGCACCGGGAATACACTTATAATTCTTTTTTATGGGCAGCTCGCTTGAACGTGACTCGCGCCATTCGTGCCTCGGAGCCGAATGGTGCTACGTATTATTACGCTCGGATCTTCGGCAGAGGTGAACTTTTCTCGGTGATCGCGTCGCCGAGCGAGCACTCGGCACTCGAAGGTTTGTCTTTCGGCCGCATCCCTTGGCAGCGCGTAAGATAAACATTGCGAATGGTGAGTATACTGCTATCGTGTCATATTTTAGACGGAGAGCCGGTGCGACGGAAACCGAAAGCGATAAATATACCAATTAAGGCGGCTTCGTCCTTTATATGTCTATCGCCTTCGCTTAGTAATCGCAAGGCGATTACTAAGATGAAAGCATCTCATGCAGCGTAGCAGAAAGTTGAGCTCTCAGCAAGGTTTGAGTCTACAATCTCCCTCAAAGATACGCGCACGTTTCACCTTTCGTGCCATCATCACTGACCAGTCTTAATACCGGGCTCACCACCTACTCAGCAACACAGGCATTTCAGTGGCGAAGACCATACGTCGGCAACGGAAGTAAGATCTGCAACCTCCGCAGAGATCGAAAACACAACCCAAGCTCTGCGCCTGTCGTACGTGTGCATGCAGTGACGTGGCAATGAAATCGTGCTCTGCTCCGACTACTAACCGGCAGCCTTTAGTGCCCTTCCGAAAAATTCTGCCAGCCATGTACACTGTTTGCAAGTCTTCAGCAACGTGAAAACTCACAGTAGCACACGATCGTGCCACCCGCGTGGGCGCTGCATACTTCCGTTGCCCCAAGGAACAGTGGCGACTCAGTGAAGCGGACTTACAGGCCCGCGCTCAGGCACGCCGCGAATGCTCAACATAAAATTTTGTTTCTCGCCAAAAACGAAAAACACTCCGATTAAACTTTCACAAATAAATCTCCTTTGTTTACTCTTCCCAACGAGACCAAGCGTGCATTTTTACTGGACTGCATCACCACGCCTACATGGGCCTGAACGTGGAGCATTTCACACATTTTTTCAATGTTTGCGCCCCTTCCACTTTGAAACTACTCGGTCATCGACTTGAATACTTTTTGAGACGCTTAATGCAACTATCCAGCCATGTGATATAGTCCTATTTTGTCTGTAATATTCGTAGAATTTTTAAAAAATAATCAAAATGGGCGCAGAATTGCAGCATTGCTTCACCACAAAGCACATCGTGAGACAAAGTAGTGGTCATCAATGGGTGATAATAAGATAGTGCCATTCCTTTTCAAGTAAACAGCAGATATTTAATGCGTTCCGTAAAGTATTGTATTTTTAGAGTATTTTTTCGCAACCTATGTTTCACCCACTACGGCCAAATTCAAATCACTGTAACAGACAAGAAAAATTTTTTTCCAAAAAATACTTTCCGAGGGCAAATAGTGCGCTGATATGAACGTCCACAATTTTTTACAATACAATTGGAGAGGGTCGAGCGCAATGTCTGGGACGTTTGGCGTGTAATGACCCATTAATCAGTTGTGTCAATATTTTCCTGCCCGTTAAAACATTTTCCACTGTGTTTTGCTCATTTAAGAACTGTTATATGACGATTTGTATTGTGTCTCTTCTCTTGAGCGTTTTTTTTTCACATTTATGTGTGCGTTTTGAACATTACTTATGTTTGCTAAGTTGATGTTAGTTGTGGAAAAGAGGGATTTTTTCATTGTGAAGCTCAGATTATATTCCCAGTTATTAAGGTGGGGTCAAACTTTGAAGTGAGTTTCGAAGTTTGGCTGTACAGCAGGGGTAATGAAGCGACGACTAAATTTGCGAGGTATTTTAAGGTAGGCGCAGGTTGCATTAAAGCTCAAAGATAGTTTGAAATTGTTTGGTATTTTTATTTGTGTTTGTTTCCTACTGATGTACGTTTTAAATAATATCTGCCATCTGCAGAGCATTGCAATTTTGTATAAAGGTAGCTATACTAACGCTTTACAGAAGTGGAAGTAAAATGTGAGCGTAGATTTGTTATGTTTTTTTTACATTTGTTGATATATGAAAATTGCCACTTATTACTGACTTTTTAATACTAAAAAATACGAATGCGCATAAGCTACGGTTCTAGGGACAGTTATGTAAATGCCATTAGTTAACCCGTGGAAATTTTTGTTTTGTAGCCCACGTTCTTGAGAAAAAGATACAAAATTACAAAAATGTTCTTTAAAAAAACGCAGAAATACGTAGGGGTACGCGCGCATTACCTGTCAATGTGTTTAAAGAAAAGAAACCTAAAATTCTTTTTGAAACGGCGAGTGCCGAAATGTGATATATTTTCTGAAAGATAAATAAATGCTGTATCAGGTAATTTTGAAATCCCAAAATTGAATTTTTTTTACCAAAAACTCACATTAACTGTTAGTTCATTGCGGTTAAAAACAAGAGCCATATTCACAAAGGTGCCTTGCACTTGATTTTTTCAGGCAATATTTCAGACAATCACAACGCTACACTAATGAAATTATCTAATTGAGATGTCGACCTTGACTAATGACCCCTGTTCGGTTTCTTTGAACCGAACAGGGGTCGTTCCTTCTGTTAAAGTGAAATTCAAGCTCCAGGACACATTCGTAATGTTTTTTGTGGAGTGAGCCGTGCCGTTCAAATAAAATGCATGAGTAGTGAATCCTATCCAGACTGGCTTGTGTTCACCGCATATATAGTGGTCTAGAAAATACGGATGCCATGCTGGAAAACGCAGAACAATGAAAGTGACCCCACCCCACCCTACATTTGCGTATAACGATGCTCCACAGACTTACTTACGTAGTACAACAATGCAGTAGGCACAGCTGAACTGCAGAAACATCCAGACAACCGATCCGAAAGTATGGGGGCATGTGCTGATATCTGCAGCACTGGATGAGCAAATGCATCCTGTTGTGGAAGCGAACAAGTGTTCAAAGCTAGTGTCATAATGTCTGCAAGAAATATTTGTGTAAAGCCAGCGTGTGTAATATTTGTATTTGTGTAATATCAGCGTTATACGGAATTTCCGATTACCGTCGAACCTCTCCGGATCAAATATCTGCTCGCGAGAATTATCGTAGCCACCGATCGCATGATACACTCTGCAAGTCCATGATGGTGCATCATACCGAGTGTGATGCGCCGCTAATGTAATAAAATATGACCGCGACTGAGAGGCGCGAATTGCAGCTGATTCGATCGACTTCGAGTAGAATTGCTACGTTGAAAACAGCGCGAAAACGGGATGAAGGCTAAGGAACACAATGCGCTGTTCCTTAGCCTTCGTCCCGTCTTCGCGCTGTATTCAACGGAATAAGATGTACCGACTGGCCCTTCAAAGCACCCTGCTGCTAGTAAAATCGCCAGCGAATGTTCATGAGTAGCAGCGAAGAATCCGAGTCGGACTTGATCGCGATCGAAATTGCCGGTGAGCCATCTTTACGACACAATTTCACGATTTCTTGCGTCTAACGTGTCAACCTTAGCTGATGTTTTCAACTGCAAGCTTGGGTGTGTCGTAGTATATTAATTGCGACTTTTCTACTTCGCTTTGGTGGTGAAACACAGAGTCGCGAAAACTAGCAGACGACGTGAGGTACGTGTGAAACGCTTCGTCGTTTTCTAGTGCCCAACCAGTTGAGGATTCTCTGTGGGCAATAATTTGGCAATAAGATTTCCTTCTTCCGATCGAGTGTTCTGACGACTGTGTTAAAAGGAACGAAGAACACTGTATTCGCAGCAGAAAGCGCCGTGCTACGCAGCTGCAAGCGCAGAAAGCCGCCGACGCGCGGTGGACCCTTAGTAGAGTTACTGTATATGCTACCTTTAGGTGGCAGAGTTGCGCATCTGTCTTCCAACGCCGCTAGCAACCATGCATTGCGCAGAAGCTGCCGCTTGGACCAATTTTGTTATTTCTCGACGCCGCGCTGCAGCGAACTGAATAATACTAGCCATCGACAGCCAATGTTTATCGCCGTCTTCGACACGCCAGACAGATAATCGGCGACACAGTAGGCATGTCGCCTGCAAAAACGACAGTGCGACTTCACCGCATGGCTGTGGTTGCTAGCCGGACCTATGCGCTACTCTGCTACCTAAAGGTAGCAATACAGTGACTCTAGCCTTAGCGAGTCGCAGCGCCGCCATGCGGTGACTGTAGGAAGGCATCGCGCGGTGGCCCACGCCAAAGCGCGCGCTCAGCACACTAGCCAGTATATTCTAGGCACTATACCCAATATTACGGTCCCTAGAATATACTGGCTAGTCGCCCTCTCCGCGCCGTCCCCATGCTAGGCCGCGTCCGCGCCGCGGATGCCTGCGCAAGGGGCGCTGCTATCCATCGGAGCGATTTTAATCATTTGCAACAGTAGCGAGAAGTGCGAAAGGGCAGATAACATGGGAGGTGGGAAGGCTGCAGTCGACGATAGATTACGCACTGATGCACATAGGATGCATGATAGGCTAAGGGTGATGAACATAGATGAATATGGTTCCCGAAGCTTGGGTAGTGATCACAAACGTATCAAGCTGAGTTTTGGAAGAGAAATGAAAATAGGAAGGCGGCAATATGAGCAACCACAGGGTAATATTATTCAGAAAGGCAAATAGAAATAGCAAACTAAAGAGATTGAGAAAGTAATAACCGAGGATACTACAACAGTGTGGACGTACACAAATCTAACTAGACTAAGTTGGAGCTTGCTAAGGTACGAGTCAAATCAAACCGGGAAAAGGAGACACAAACCCAAGAGCTGGTGGGATGAGGAAGTTAAGAGAGCCATAGTAAGACGTCAGGAAGCCTCCAGAGAACACAGGCATGCTAAACAGAGGGGTGAAACCGGAAGATGATGTCGAAAGAAAATGGGGTAACTTTTGAGCTGCAGAAGGGAAGCTTCCAATCTGATCAATGAAAGATTAGAAGAAAGGGGGCCCAATGGATGGCGGAAGTAAACAAAAAGGATAGAAAGGCAGCTTGCAAAGTTTTGGAACCATCTCAATTCTCTGAGTAATAAGACAAGCATGGAACAGAGGTTTATAACTACAGTTCAAGGGGTTAGGCTAGAAGGGGATGAGGCAGTGGAATTTATAAGAACAATGATGACAGAAAAATTTAAACAACAAGGAAGCGATGCATGCACCCTAACGGATGAGGATAGACCAATTAGCACAGTGGCTCCACTGGGACAACGAGAGTGGGAAAGGGCAGAGAAGAGGGTTCCTAATGCACATCAACAG
This sequence comes from Rhipicephalus sanguineus, assembly GCF_013339695.2. Classification (NCBI taxonomy): domain Eukaryota; kingdom Metazoa; phylum Arthropoda; class Arachnida; order Ixodida; family Ixodidae; genus Rhipicephalus; species Rhipicephalus sanguineus. The sequence continues at coordinate 3,449,008 of NC_051181.1, forward strand.
GCCCTGACGGTATCCCAATTATGCTAATAAAGAAATTAGGTCCAAAACTCTAAGCAAACATTAAGAGAAGCAGCGAGCAAAGCAATAATGGATGGTGAAGCCCCCATGGGTGGAAACTAAGCCGGATGAGCATGATCTATAAAGGAAAGGGGGACAAAGCTGATATAAACAACTACCGCCCTATAACAGTGACATCAGTAGTTTACAGGCTGGTGATGCAGATCGTATAGGAAAGACTACAGACATGGGTGGAGAATGGGGGGTGCTGGGGGAACTACAAGATGGGTTCCGTAAACGAAGGAGGTTGGAGGATAATCTGTTCTCATTGACGCAGTGTATTGAAATAGCGGAAAAAGAATACAGGCCCCTGTGGCTGGCATTTCTGGATATCAAGGGAGCTTGCAATAGTGTGATTGAAGAGGACTTGTGGGGAATACTGGACACACTAGATGTGGCAGATGGAATAACTAATATTTTAAAGGACATCTATAAAAGTAACAGGGTCGTTATAAATGGGAAAAACAGGTATCCGAACCTATAGAGATACAACGCGGGCTTCGACAGGGGTGTCCCTTGTCACGTCTGTTATTTATGCTGTATCTACAAGGATTAGAAGCTAAATTAGAGGGGAGCAGACTCGGCTTCAGCCTCTCTTTTGCCAAGCAAGGAAAACACGTTGAACAGTCATTACCGGCATGATGTATGCAGGTGACATAGTATTAATGGCCGACAACAAGGAAGATCTGCAGGGATTGATAGACATCTGCGGTAATGAAGGAGACAGGTTAAATTTGAAGTTCAGTAGGGAAATATCGGCAATCATGATTCTTAATGATAATGAAGGCAGCGAGCATAAGATACAGGAAGTCACGCTGGAGATAGTGGTGGATAAATACAAATATCTGGGCGTATGGATAAACAACGGGGCTGAGTACCTAAGGGAGCACGAAAGATACGTAATGACTAAGGGCAACAGGAATGCAGCTGTAATGAAAATAGGGCACTGTGGAACTACAATAGGTATGACGTTGTGAGAGGGATTTGGAAAGGGGTAATGGTCCCAGGTTTCACGTTCGGCAATGCGGTCTTGTGCATGAGATCAGAGGTTCAAGCAAGATTGGAAATTAAACAACGTGGCATAGGTAGGCTTTGCTTTGGGAGCACACGGGAATACCCCAAATCAGGGGGTACAGGGTGACATGGGATGGACATCGTTCGAGGGCAGGGAGGCTAGCAGCAAGATAGAATTTGAGGAGAGATTGAGAAAAATGGGAGAGGAGCGTTGGGCTAGGAAAGTTTTCAGCTACTTGTACATGAAGAATGTTGATACTAAATGGAGGAAGCGAAGTCGAAAATTGTCAAGCAGTTTAGACAACAGCAGAATACCAAGCCAAAAGGAAACATCGGTTAAGAAGAAGTGAAGGAAACAGAGAGGGGCACGTGGAAAATGGGGATGCTTACGAAATCATCACTGGAGACCCACCGAACTTTCAAGCAGGAAATTGCAAAAGAAAAGATCTATGATAATTCTCGGGTTAGTTCTCTGCTGTTTGAGGCCAGGACGGGAGTATTGCGGACCAAGACGTACTGAGCCAAATACGAAGGCACAGACACGTATGTAGTACATGTGGAGAGGAGGAGGAAACGGCTGAACATTTGATAATGTTCTGTAAAGGGCTTCACCCTACAGTCCAAGATAATGGCGCGGAATTTTTCAAAGCATTGGGGTTTAGGGACAGTGAATACTAAATAGACTTTAAACGAGTAAAAATAACCAGGAGGAGGCTAACCGATTGGGGATACAATCAAGGCACGAGTGAAATGCAATCCTTCATAATCATGATAGTACTTAACTTTATGGCTAGGTGGCGTGAGCCGCCGCCCGACCTAAAGGGCACAGCCGTTACATCCATCCATCCATCCGCCTGCACGGTGCATGTCGCGCAGGAGGAATCGGTGGAGTAGCGCCTTTCCTTTTATTTGGCGCTCCCGCATGGACTACACGTTTCGCTCTGTTCGTCTGGGCAGAGAATGGAACGTCTTGAACCGACCAAACATTGCATTCAACGTCGTTCTTGTCTGGACACTGCCATGATCACACTAAGATCAGTGGTGGATCCAGACACTCATTTAAGAGCGCGCGGTTGCTCGAAGCAAAACCAAAGGGCCAAAAATTCACTTTTGTGTGTTAAGGAGTTACTGTTATCACAAGACTGCCATCATAATATATATACTGTTAAACTTCCTTACAAAGTTACCAAACATTTCTAAGATCAGTTTTTAATAAGCAAACAATTCTGAGAGTAAAAACATTACTTCAGATATATTTAGTGTGCTAAGTCTCGTAATCATAAAGGTTGGTGCTCGATGTGTTACGGAGATAATAACGCAATGCTGTTCTCAGAATGGTGAGTATATTAATTACAGACATCGTAATTGGAGAAGATTTTTTCAACAATAAGCAAAGTTCATACGATTTCGCTCAAATTATTATTAGATCTCGTTACTGTCCGACAATATATATTATATATATATATATTATATTATATTATATAATATATATATATATTAGATATATATAGAGAGAGAGAGAGAGAGAGAGAGAGAGAGAGGAGAGAGAGAGAACATTATTTTTGTCCTGCTGGGGTCCAGGGAGGCGGCAGTCGGAAGAATAATAGCCCTACACAATGATGACGCCAAAAATAAGTTGCGCCTCCCAGGGGCTGGACATTTACAGCAGAAGCTTGGCACATCAGAACCATGTGTATCAGCCGAAGAACGACATATGGGATCTTTTCCAGAGTATTTTGCCACAAGGTTCGAAATTATAAAATGAAAGGGTGTTGGCTTTCATATTGTGCGTTGTATTTAGTTTTGGCTCCTCCACTGAAACTATAGATTGGCACTGGCATGCTAGAATGAGCGGGAAATAGGGCGCGAAGCGCGGCACAAGAACACATGTATTCGCGGCACAAGAAATACTCAACCAGATTTGTCGTTCAATGTCAATTCGTCGACTGCTCGGCCTCCGCACGTGTTTCGCGCTGCTTATTCTTTTGTTTGCTTTTTTTTAGGTATAGGGATAGCTGACCGTCTCTCACATCGTAGTACAAGGTATTCAAAATCGGTTACATTTCCAAACAAAGAACACACATGACAGACTCGCGCTGCTTCTCACCTTTCGGCTTTTCACGTTTAGGTTGTTCTTCGGTATAGGTCCCGTTCGTAAGCGGGTAACGACACACATGTCCTCATTAGAGTATAAAAAATAGAAATACTATTTTTTATACGCTTTAGACCACCGAAAAAAAGCCTAAAGCGTCCCTCCAACATGCGACGAAGATGGTCACTGTACAATAGCTAGAAAGCAGAAACAGATGGTTCATTTTTTCCAGGCTTTAAAGCCGACGAGGACGGTCTAGAAAGCTTGCGGCCCCGTGAACCCAACTCAAAGCTTTATTAAAAATATGAACCGGTTATTAGAATAACGACCTTCCGAACGCCAAAAAAAAGCCCTCTACCCAAATTCGCCTAAGTGTGCGTTTCTGAAAGAATTTCGGCAGCGTCTCGTGCACCGCGCGGCGCACTAGACGAGTCCACACAGAAGTGGTTCCTGCACCGCACGGAAGTGACGTCACTTTAACAAAGTTAGCTTAAAACAACTGAAATATATAAGATATTACTGTATAATACGTTAAGCCTATAAAAGTATAAGACTAAAAGTGTTTAACGCGAATCAAGGTACATATGTTAGTTAGCGACATATTGCAAAGGTGTCCAGCTCTATATAGTGTGTTTCTATATATAGATATTGTTAAATTTACTAATAAAAAAATATTGTATCGCAGCCTTAAAAGTAAAAAAAGTGGTGCCTGCTCTGTGCCCGAGAGTGCAGTAGGTGTTGCGCGTGCGGCGCAGCATGGGGCGTTGCCGCGTTGGATGGGGCATTGTGTGTAGAATGGAAAGTTGGGCTAGTGGAATACTTGCATGATTGATACAGCGCTCGTCCTGTGCACTTTGTTTTCCTTCGTCTTCGTCTTTAGCGCTGCATCAGTCAGTCAATCATGCACTTGTGTGTGCTGTGTAGCTGTCTCCACCCTGGTCCAGATTATAATAGTATCATAGCGGAACAGCCAAGGCTCTCCCATAGTAGTGCACACAATACTCTAAATCGTTTACTCTAAGCACGACAGTGCTCATGTGTGCGTTCAGCATCGCTACGCGCCGAACACCATGTGAAGAATCCGCGAAAGTGAGACCAGATCGCAACGTCACCCGAATGTTTCTTCAGTAGACCAGGACGAAATAAGTGGTTTGGTGTCAAATTAAAGTACATCACCGTGAGTCACTCGCGAAATCGATACGCCCAGGGACGCAGTTCTGATACCACGTCTGCTGCAGTTTGTCTTGCTGTCATCAGAGCCTCAATAAATAGCGCAAATCAACATTCCTGACACAGATGCTAGAAAAAAGCGATGCAGCCAGCTGCATCGTTTTTGCTTGCGGTCCTAGACTCTTGCGCGTCCTCGTACGTCTCGCCAAGAAAGTGCGTTGATTTTTGAAACGGCGTGTAATAGTAAACAACCAATTCTGCGAGGATCATCAAACATCAAAATAAAGGGCGGTGGCCATTCAGGAAGATCAGGCCAATATGTGCCTAGGAGAAACTTGTCCAACCTGTGTAGCAGACAGCACATTATTCGATCACTTTGTATGAAAAAAGCTGAACAAAGAGTCATTGCTGTGTTATTCGTGTGCTAACTCTACCCCTGCATCTGATATTAAATGCTTACACCCTGAGAAACAGATTGTCCGCTTATTTATTTTTAACAAACCTGGAATCTTGGGCATGTTTCACCCTGGCCACCAGACCAGGTTGTCACACCTGAGCCACCAAGCAAATCACCCTTAACCTCCTTCATCCCCATGGTCACACATTTCCTTGTTGCTACGATGTGCTGCTGCACCTCCACTAAGTTTTACTAGAATATCTGTGCAAGTAGACCCCCATGTAAAAGCGGTTGCAGCAGCTCTCGGGAAAAGACATGTAGTTACTTTTTTTTTTGGCACGTTACAGTGCAGCAATTGTTCCCATGTAGGGCTTGCAAACCGTGTTCTGGTATGAGCAGTGTTGTCCATTGCAGCTCTGTATGCATGAATAAACCCTTCCCAAGTACAAATAAAGGTTGTTATCATTAATATAGTAGAAAATAATGTAAGCTGGTTTCATCCAACCTTCCTTCACGTATGAGATGGAAATGACTGATCCATTACAACTTGAATTACAAGCCATATTGCACAGGATGCCATCAATTTTATCAGTGCAGCACCCAGAATTGCAACCACAGTGGTTAATTTATTTTAGTGGTAGTGGCGATGTTACCACAGTCAACATTAGGGTGGCAATCCTGGCCATGGGCGTCCGGAGGGGGGTGCAAGGGGGGCAGCTGCCCCCCCTTGGAATTTTGGATATAATTTTCTATGCAGTAGCAGTAAGCTACACAGCTTTATTAGCACACTCCAGTCCCGCATATCCGCGTGAAATATCATTCAGGATTACCAGCCAACTTTGCACGTTACATGCTGCTATGGACGAATCTTGCCGGTCATGTCATGGCAGTGAAACAAAAGCTACCTATGCTGTATGCCCCCTCCCCCTCCCCCACCCTCTGCTGATGCACCCCCCTGGCAAAAGTTCTGCGGACGCCCTTGATCCTGGCCAGTGATTGCACTGTGTGAGCGTCTCTTTCCACTTCGCCTCTAGCAGGTTAAAAAAACTACAAATTTGTAACAAAACTCTCATAATCAACCAAGTCCCCACATCTCATTATTGAGGTGCCCGGGGCATGGTTGGAATTGCTTCCATCATACGTCTGACCAAGGAGCTCAATTGCTTTCTCAACATGATGTCTGTATTCCTTCCGTCCGATCAATGCATTCACCCTGCACCAAGATCTAAACTGATACGACACATGCGCCTTAATCCCTATGTGTCTGCTGCCTTTCTCCATGATTATTTGAAACTTTTGGAAAGATATAAAAATTCACATACAGGAACTCATCAGACATCGAGCTTAGTGCAGAATTACTTAAAGCTGAACAATTGTTTGTCACGTCAAAGTGGTTCCTGAGCAGCGTTGCATTACACAGACAGAAGATTAAAAATTACACCATCTCCCGCTAAAGGGGACCATGAGGCGATGCGAAGCCGGAGCACTTGCACGATCGCGTTCCGTTGGCGTTCGTTGGGCATGCTACGGACCTCGCGTCGTGGAACGCGAACAGGGACGCTACGCGCGTCGTATCTTCCATCTAGCCTGGCCGTTAATTCTCACAGGGCAGCGGGGAACGCGGTCGACAGGCGGGCCAGAGGGGGCAGCGTAGGAGAGGAGAAGGGGAGGGGACGCGCATGCGCTCGAGCTCATCGCGGCGTTGCGCAGGAGAGAATTTCGGCATGTCTAGCCTGCGTTTCAGAGGAAGAGTGGAAAGGGGGAGGGGAGAGGGGTATGGGAAGGGAATGTGGAGAGGGGAAGGGGAGAAGGAGAGTGGAGAGGGGAAGGGGAGAGGGAGAGTGGAGAGGGGTATGGGAGAGGGGGGGGAAGGGAAAGTGGAGAGGGGAAGGGACAACAATAAAAAATTCGCAGCGTGCGCGTTAACTAAAAGCCGAATTCTTCTGTCTCTCATTCCCCATTGGCAGCCATTGGCATGTTCCAGTAGGAAACGTTAGTAGAAGTAGAAGTGTAAGTGTTAGCTAAAAGCCGACTTCTCTGTCTCTCATTCCCGATTAGCAGCCATTGTTTACCTCCAAGGTAGTGCCTGGTGATTTCTCCTGTGCGTGATTAAACAATAAAATTTTTGTTCAAAACGCCGTTGATTGATGGAAATAAACCAACGAAAGACGCCAGGTGTTTTCTAAAAGCAAAACGATAAGAACGCCAGATGTTTCTAAAGCAAAACGAAAAGACGCCAGCTGCTTAACGAAAGACGCCAGAAGTTTTCTAAAGCAATGGTTTTCTAAACAATGAAAATTCACAGCGTACATGTAAAATTAAAGTGAGCTGCAAGTCGTCATAACTCATCATCGAACCTTTAGTATAAACGCGCCCGATCTCACGTCGGTGATGATGTACTGGGCAGAATTCACGGAAGATTCACGGTTTACCGATGAACCTCCGCAGCTTCGCCCACTCATCATCATTCACTCCGTGGATATGCTGTGATTTTTTGTCAATGATGTGCCTAATTGTATATCTTCCCAAATTAGACTGTTTTCTGATGACCTGCATGTGGTAGTGTACTGAGCCATCAACAGTGACTCTGGCTACCAATTCTTATAAACTGACCTCGATTCCATTGACACTTGGTGCTCATCATGGTTATATCCCTTAATCAGTCCAAGGCTAAACTAATCTCTTTACAAGAAGTTCTTGATGCTTCTCGACTACATATACACTCTTAATGACATAACCGTTGATTCAGTTTCAACTTATAAGTATTTAGGAGTTCATCTTCAATCCGACCTAACATAGAACTATCACATTGATTTGATTCTAGGTGCCACTAACCATTCTCTTGGCCTCTTGAAATGTAGTGTACGACGTGCTCCTGCACAGGTGTGTAAACTCACCTCCATTACTTTAATTCGTCCTGAAAGAGAGTACACTTCAGCCATGTGGAATCCGGATCAGGCCTACAACATTGAATCCCTCCAGAACCGTGCTATACATTTAATTTTTTTTTTCATTACTCCCATTTCACTAGTGATCGAGTCAATGCTAAAAGCTCATGCTGGTCTTGATAACCTTTCCTATCGTCGCAAACTAGCTCATTTATCTCTTTTCAGAAAATTTACCATCATCCGTTGATTCATTTTCTTTCGATCACCCTGCGGTGTTTTTCTATATCACGACCATCCTTTCAAGATCAAATGCATCATTTGCTGCACTTCCACCTTTGCTAGATTTTTCATCCCTGAAGCCATTGAGTGCAACTGGCTGCCTCCATGTATTGCAAGTGAAACGAATACATTGAATTTAGTACACTTATTAAAAATATAGCAATTTGCAGTCTGGTATCTAGTGCTTTTCTGTTCTCAAAAATGCATTTGATTTTTTTTGTATATTTTGCTTATTATATTGCACTCTTTCTTGCTTTTTTTATGTTTCATGAGTATTGTTTTTCCGCTTCTTATTGATGGTACTATACAGCTTATCTTGTTCTGCCACCCTAACTATGTAATACCCTGCAAGTAGGGGTTTCTTGAAATATAATCAATAAAAAATTAGAACACCAATGCACTAAGCCCCCTTCCCTTTGCTATGAAACACCTCTATCAATTCTCGGGCTTCCTGGTGACGGCTTTCCCCAAGCAATTTAGTCCTTCGTGTTTGTTGCATGTTTTGACGTGCCACTTTTGAAGCTTGAAAAGAAAAGATGAAGAAAATACTTTAGTCACAAAATAATGTTTATTCAAGGAAAGCACCTGCATATATAGGCTTGTGTACATGTATGCACTTATATGTTCGAGGTGGCAACACTTCAGTGGCTCAGTGGTACTACAGTGCTTGCCTGCTGACCCAACGGATACGAATTCGATCTGGTCACAGCAGTTGCATTTCAATGGAGGCGAAATGCTAGAGACCACGCACTGTGTGATACTAGTGCACAGTTAAGAAACCAATGGGGTCATATCTATCTGGAGCCTTCCGCTACACCCTCTCCATCACGCGTGAAGTGCAGCAAGCACAGGAAACGGCGGACGAAAGAGAAGAAGCGAACAGACTAGTGCTGACTCTCAAATAAATTTTATGGGAAAGGAAACAATAAATATCTAGAATTATCGCAACCATGTTCGGCTTTCTATATCAGAAGGTAAGGAGCGTCCGTGTGTCCGCAGGCCATCGATCACCTTGAGTGATATTGAATTTGATTATCTGACTAACACTTGTAAAAAAATGATTGTATCGAAAATGCAAGTTCTCCCGTTCATCGCTGGTATTTTTATTTTTATTTTCCCGGTCTTTTTTAGGTGACGTGGTTGTGATAATTCTAGGTAATTATTGTTTCTTTCCCAATAAATTTTCAGTTGAGAGTCAGCGCTAGTGCCGTTTGCTTTTACAGCGAAAGCTGTTATGAGATCATTTCACCGGCCGTTTTTGGCGCCGTAGTTGTCCGCCGCCGCCGCCGCCGCCGCCGCCGCCGCCGCCGGTGTCCGTAACCAGTATCGCTCGAAATAAGAAAAAAAACTAAATAAGAAAAAATTCCAGGATGGAACGAGGTTCGAACCTGGGCCCTCTGCGTGGGAGCCCAGTATTCAACCTCTGAGCCATGCCGGTGCTTGAAACCGCTTTGCAAAAAGGTCCTATACAGGCTTCATGGTCGGGAAGGAACCACATTAGCATATGCAGTATAGCGTAGTAGAAGAGTAAAATAAGTACCAAGCGTCCGCACAACGCGAATTCTGTAACCAGGCGTCACACAATGCGAATTGCGCAACGAGTAGGTTGTTGAATGCATCCAACCCATTACAAAGGACTCTGCATAATTCTTCTTTGTCATCAGGCACAGCATCAACAAAGTGCGCATAATGCCTTACATGCGTTTAGCAGGTACCAACGCTCTCCGTAATGACGAAAAATGGCACAGTGCCTGCTGCCCTACTTCTCAAAAATTACAATGATTTATAGCGTAGCGGGTTCCTCGCAAGCGCACCTTGTATTGGGTTGCCAAGGAAGCCCATAAGCGCATGATCCCATTTCCTCGGGGTCTCAGTAAAGTTCTTCGCCCCCCCCCCCCGTCTCTCTCCCACGTCAACGTATGTTATACAGCATGACGGGAGAGGGAAATAGCGACCGGGCGTCACCCAATGCAAATTACATAACTGGTGGGCCGTTTAAGATTCCAACCCATTACAAAGGGCTGAGCAATAATTCTTCATCGTCATCAGTCGTCGCATCAACAAAGTGCACATAATGCCTTACAGACGTGTAGCTGGTGCCTCGCTTCTCCGCAGAATGACGAATAATGGCTTAGTAGGTGCTTCCCAACTTCACAAAAATTGTGATTTATGGCGTAGTGGGTACCTTTCTAGTGTACTTGTATGTAGCCCCAAGAGAGCTTAACGGGCTCTAGAAATGCCGCTCTTCCAGCTTTCGCTGTGACTGTGCTGCGGTTTCAGCGCAGGCCTGGCGTTTTTTTTAACAGCGGAGCTGTTTAAGGGCCGTGAGCCTATGAGCCACGAACAGAAAATGATCATCATCATGAACTGGCACGCGTTCTCTTCGCCCTCTTCTTCGTCATCATCGTCTTTTTCATCTCCTGCTTCACTCCCAGAAGGCGTGTGCCAGTTTCCCTGGGGCGGGATGCAATAGCTCTGATGGGCGAGACAATGAGTACAGAGAGAGAGAAAGAAAGATCAAGAAAGAGAAAACTTCTAGGGGAAAAAATTTCTTCGCGAGTCGAGATCCGAAGGCAAGCATCTTAACCACTTGGCTATCCAGACGCACTAGCAGAATATATCATGGCCTTGTATAGTATAGCAAGGGGGTAGAAAAGAGAAATGAGGGTGAGGAGGAGGGAAAGGAGAAGAGAGGGCAACATAGGAAGAGATAAAGAAAGAAAGATGAAAGAAAGAAGATGAAAGATTAAGAAAAATTACACCATCTCCCTAAAGGGGACCATGAGGCGATGCGAAGCCGGAGCACTTGCACGATCGCGTTCCGTTGGCGATCGTTGGGCATGCTACCGACCTCGCGTCGTGGAACGCGAAGAGGGACGCTACGCGCGTCGTATCTTCTATATAGCCTGGCCGTTAATTCTCACAGGGCGAGCGGGGAACGCGGTCGACAGGCGGGCGAGAGGGGGGCAGCGAAGGAGAGGAGAGAAGGGGAGGGGACGCGCATGCGCTCGAGCTCACCGCGGCGTTGCGCAGGAGAGAATTTCGGCATGTCTAGCCCGCGTTTCAGAAGAAGAGTGGAAAGGGGGAGGGGAGAGGGGTATGGGAGAGGGGGAGGGGAGATGGAAAGTGGGGAGGGAGCGTGGAGAGGGAAAGTGTAGAGGGGAAGGGGAGAGGGGCACGGGAGAGAAAAAGGGTGAGGAGGAGAGGTGAGATGTGTGGAGAGGGTATGCGCATGCGCAGTAAGGGTGGTCACGCCGCACACCACCACCACCACCACCACCGGATTGAGCTCCGCCTTAAGATACTTCGCATCTAATAACTCAATCTGCATTCTCAGGTGGTGGCTCTTGCTTGCCAGCACCACTGTTTACTCAGATTTCGCAGGCATGGAACTGGCTTAATCTTTTCTTCTTTTTTTTCTTCTTTTCTCTTCTACTAGTGGTGTGCGAATACATGTATAAATGACCAAATAGAAAATGAAATAAATAGTGCCATAAGAAAAATCAATCGAATTAAAATTTTGAATACCCTTTCTGAATACTAAACAGCTTTTTTGTGTAAAAGTAAAAAAAATTCTGTTCATGTTTAGTATATATAACCTCCACATAAGACCCACAAATAAAGAATCCAGAACAAATAAGCAGGTTCCTCACATGCACAGAGGTCTTCAGAAAGTATAAGTGAGTATTTGGCAAAGCCTGGTCCCTCAAGTTTTCGCCCTATATATGTTGCCCGTTTGGATTACATTTACACTTCGTATCAATTCTGCGTTATTTGATGCCATTGAGATTTTGCTGTATTCTTAAACAATTTGAAAACATTCCACTAAGTTTTCAAACGAAAGACCAAATTGAATGGTGCTCTATACAGTATTTGCAGTTTTCAAATGTTTGCACACCACTAATTCTTGCCCGTCTACTGTGCCATGCTCTGTCCAAATTTTTGCATGGCTTTGACAATGTGCCTTTGTGATTTACTTTATGCTGTTGCCTCTGATGTATTTTATGGGGTTTAACATCTCAAAGCAGTTCAAGGTTTGAGAGAGGGTGTAATAATATAGAAACTTGAGCGAGTTGGTACACCTTCATCCTGCGTTAAGTGCATCGCGCGCAGGACACAACGGACGAAGACAAAAAAACGCCAGGCCTGCGCTGAACCGCAGCACAGTCACAGCGAAAGCTGGAAGAGCGGCATTTCTAGAGCCCGTTAAGCTCTCTTGGGGCTACAATACAAGTACACTAGAAAGGTACCCACTACGCCATAAATCACAATTTTTGTGAAGTTGGGAAGCACCTACTAAGCCATTATTCGTCATTCTGCGGAGAAGCGAGGCACCAGCTACACGTCTGTAAGGCATTATGGTGCACTTTGTTGATGCGACGACTGATGACGATGAAATATTGCTCAGCCCTTTGTAATGGGTTGGAATCTTAAACGGCCCACCATTATGTAATTTGCATTGGGTGACGCCCGGTCGCTATTTCCCTCTCCGTCATGCTGTATAACATACGTTGACGTGGGAGAGAGAGGGGGGGGGGCGAAGAACTTTACTGAGACCCCGAGGAAATGGATCATGCGCTTATGGTCCTTGGCAACCAATACAAGTGCGCTTGCGAGGAACCCGCTACGCTATAAATCATTGTAATTTTTGAGAAGTAGGGCAGCAGGCACTGTGCCATTTTCGTCATTCTACGGAGAGCGTTGGTACCTGCTAAACGCATGTAAGGCATTATGCGCACTTTGTTGATGCTGTGCCTGATGACAAAGAAGAATTATGGCAGAGTCCTTTGTAATGGGTTGGATGCATTCAACAACCCATAAATATACATCAGAGGCAACAGCATAAAGTAAATCACAAGGCACATTGTCAAAGCCATGCAAAAATTTGGACAGAGCATGGCACAGTAGACGGGCAAGAATTAGTGGTGTGCAAACATTTGAAAACTGCAAATACTGTATAGAGCACCATTCAATTTGGTCTTTCGTTTGAATAACTTAGTGGAATGTTTTTCAAATTGTTTAAGAATACAGCAAAATCTCAATGGCATCAAATAAACGCAGAATTGATACGAAGTGTAAATGTAATCCAAACGGGCAACATATAGGGCGAAAACTTGAGGGACCAGGCTTTGCCAACAATACTCACTTATACTTTCTGAAGACCTCTGTGCATGTGAGGAACCTGCTTATTTGTTCTGGATTCTTTATTTGTGGGTCTTATGTGGAGGTTATATATACTAAAACATGAACAGAATTTTTTTACTTTTACACAAAAAAGCTGTTTAGTATTCAGAAAGGGTATTCAAAATTTTAATTCGATTGATTTTTCTTATGGCACTATTATTTCATTTTCTATTTGGTCATTTATACATGTATTCGCACACCACTAGTAGAAGAGAAAAGAAGAAAAAAAGAAGAAAAAGATTAAAGCCAGTTCCATGCCTGCGAAATCTGAGTAAACAGTGGTGCTGGCAAGCAAGAGCCACCACCTGAGATGCAGATTGAGTTATTAGATGCGAAGTATCTTAAGGCGGAGCTCAATCCGGTGGTGGTGGTGGTGGTGGTGTGCGGCGTGACCACCCTTACTGCGCATGCGCATACCCTCTCCACACACCTCCTCTCACTCACCTCTCCACTTTCCCTCACCCCTCTCCCGTGCCCCTCTCCCCTTCCCCTCTACACTTTCCCTCTCCACGCTCCCTCCCCACTTTCCATCTCCCCCCCCCTCTCCCATACCCCTCTCCCCTCCCCCTTTCCACTCTTCTTCTGAAACGCGGGCTAGACATGCCGAAATTCTCTCCTGCGCAACGCCGCGGTGAGCTCGAGCGCATGCGCGTCCCCTCCCCTTCTCTCCTCTCCTTCGCTGCCCCCCTCTCGCCCGCCTGTCGACCGCGTTCCCCGCTCGCCCTGTGAGAATTAACGGCCAGGCTATATAGAAGATACGACGCGCGTAGCGTCCCTCTTCGCGTTCCACGACGCGAGGTCGGTAGCATGCCCAACGATCGCCAACGGAACGCGATCGTGCAAGTGCTCCGGCTTCGCATCGCCTCATGGTCCCCTTTAGCGGGAGATGGTGTAATTTTTTCTTAATCTTTCATCTTCTTTTCTTTCATCTTTCTTTCTTTATCTCTTTCCTATGTTGCCCTCTCTTCTCCTTTCCCTCCTCCTCACCCTCATTTCTCTTTCTACCCCCTTGCTATACTATACAAGGCCATGATATATTCTGCTAGTGCGTCTGGATAGCCAAGTGGTTAAGATGCTTGCCTTCGGATCTCGACTCGCGAAGAAATTTTTTTCCCCTAGAAGTTTTCTCTTTCTGATCTTTCTTTCTCTCTCTCTCTGTACTCATTGTCTCGCCCATCAGAGCTATTGCATCCCGCCCCAGGGAAACTGGCACACGCCTTCTGGGAGTGAAGCAGGAGATGAAAAAGACGATGATGACGAAGAAGAGGGCGAAGAGAACGCGTGCCAGTTCATGATGATGATCATTTCTGTTCGTGGCTCATAGGCTCACGGCCCCTTAAACAGCTCCGCTGTTAAAAAAAACGCCAGGCCTGCGCTGAAACCGCAGCACAGTCACAGCGAAAGCTGGAAGAGCGGCATTTCTAGAGCCCGTTAAGCTCTCTTGGGGCTACAATACAAGTACACTAGAAAGGTACCCACTACGCCATAAATCACAATTTTTGTGAAGTTGGGAAGCACCTACTAAGCCATTATTCGTCATTCTGCGGAGAAGCGAGGCACCAGCTACACGTCTGTAAGGCATTATGTGCACTTTGTTGATGCGACGACTGATGACGATGAAGAATTATTGCTCAGCCCTTTGTAATGGGTTGGAATCTTAAACGGCCCACCAGTTATGTAATTTGCATTGGGTGACGCCCGGTCGCTATTTCCCTCTCCCGTCATGCTGTATAACATACGTTGACGTGGGAGAGAGACGGGGGGGGGGGGCGAAGAACTTTACTGAGACCCCGAGGAAATGGATCATGCGCTTATGGGCTTCCTTGGCAACCAATACAAGTGCGCTTGCGAGGAACCCGCTACGCTATAAATCATTGTAATTTTTGAGAAGTAGGGCAGCAGGCACTGTGCCATTTTTCGTCATTCTACGGAGAGCGTTGGTACCTGCTAAACGCATGTAAGGCATTATGCGCACTTTGTTGATGCTGTGCCTGATGACAAAGAAGAATTATGGCAGAGTCCTTTGTAATGGGTTGGATGCATTCAACAACCTACTCGTTGCGCAATTCGCATTGTGTGACGCCTGGTTACAGAATTCGCGTTGTGCGACGCTTGGTACTTATTTTACTCTTCTACTACGCTATACTGCATATGCTAATGTGGTTCCTTCCCGACATGAAGCCTGTATAGGACCTTTTTGCAAAGCGGTTTCAAGCACCGGCATGGCTCAGAGGTTGAATACTGGGCTCCCACGCAGAGGGCCCAGGTTCGAACCTCGTTCCATCCTGGAATTTTTTTCTTATTTAGTTTTTTTTCTTATTTCGAGCGATACTGGTTACGGACACCGGCGGCGGCGGCGGCGGCGGCGGCGGCGGCGGCGGACAACTACGGCGCCAAAAACGGCCGGTGAAATGATCTCATAACAGCTTTCGCTGTAAAACACGATCATAGTCGAGCAGTTGCAATCATACTTCATTGTTGATGGCTTCCGCAAGATCGTCGGCATAAGTAATGGGGAATAGTTGGGGACTTGATTCTTCATATACATGGAATTTTAAAGGCCATGCATAATAAACACTTTTAGCATGTCAGAACTACCCCTTAGCATATTTCACAAAGCTTGTGCTCTACAGTGCCTTTTGAAGTGAAAAGCAGCTTTCACTTTTGTTCTTTGTTTGTGCTCTTTGAAAGGACTTCAAAATACGATGTTTGAATGTTAAATAACAGGGGGGAGACACTTGCAAGGCGTGTGTAGAAACAAGAAGACAGAGGAGAAGAAGACGAATAACTAGAAGATCAGAAGACCAATCATCATCATACTGTCATGTTCTGACCTTTGAATAAACGGTATTAACCGTTCAGTCTCTTCACTTTGTTCGCTAACAACATGGTGCCATGACCAGGATCTACCCCACCGACAAGACCGGGACACGAGAACCCCAGCTGAAGAAAACGAGGCAGCAGACATGCAGCGGGGAAAAATACACCCACTACTCGGCCAATCCCCTGCATTGGTTATGTGCCAGGCCCAGAGGACAACAAATAACAACAGTGGCAGTCATGGAACCTAAAGCAACTGAACAAGGAAGAAGTCATCATTGGTTCCTCGAACGGTGGATTCCTGGCAGCCTGGCCGAGGCACAAGCAACAGCCGTTGGAGAAATAATGTTTATTCAACTCAACTCACATCAATGTGTGCCTGCATCTTGTTGACCATGAATTGAAGTATCGTTTTGCAGAAAAGCAAAACTTTCAGGATGCAGATAACGAATCTCATCACAGGGGTGGAAAGAAAAGTGAGTGATGGAGAGGGCGTAGACTTCCCAAGCATAAGCCTTGGTCAAATCAACACGGACATAACGGAAAGTTAGAAAAGCAGCAAATACTCAAATGGAATCATGCGTAACAGAGGAAACAGCCACAGATGAATTTGAGGGAGTAATGGAATAAAGACAGGAAAATGATTACGGCAATTTCAAGAATAGAATCCACCATCAAAAAGTTAACAGTAATGATGCATGATCAACAACCATCAATTACTCCGGAGTTACTCCGGAGTAACGGGAAATTATCAGACAGTGTGAGAAAATCAGCATACTGATGGTTATGTCAAACTGCCAAAACTTGACATGTTCAGGCTTGACGACAACAAACTGACACAGTGAAGATTTTGGACGCATTTCGAAAGCACAATTCATCTTCGAGATGATTTACCCTAAAGCAGTTGAAAAAGTTGAGGCCCTTATCGCCTACGATAAAGCTCAACTTTTGTCTGACGTCACACCTTGCAGCGATGAGCCTCCTATGCAATCCTTCCGAGCTAAATGTTCCCCTGGCGCGTTGGCTTCAGCGTAATAGATGCCCAAAAGCAGCCCAACAGGTGCTCTTATAAAAGGGCTACAATGCTCCGATAAGAATTACCAGACAGCTGTGAAGCTTTTAAAAGGAGAATTAGGTAATTAAAAACATTTAAAGGAAACTTGTGAAAGCACTGATCAAGAACCAGTTAAGAATCCGAAAGACGTCAAAAGTTTACGAGAGCTTTGCCAGACAGTGCACGTGCACATGAAACCACTGGAAGCGCTCGGAGTTGCAGTGAAGTCGTACACTCCGATGCTGACGCCTATATTAAAGCATTGCACACCACAAGAATTGTTTGACTACCAGTTTTACAAGAAGAGAATGCAAGGTACGTGACAGAGAACAGGAGAGTCGACAGGAGAACGTAAAAGCGGTATTAGTGCAGAGGCACTAAAAGCGTGGATAAAGTTTTGCATGAACAAGTGAGGTATAGAGAGTCGCTAGGAGGTTTTGGAGACGGTGAAGACGGAGCTTGCAGAAAATGAACTGACAGATCAAATTTCATGAACAAGACTTCTGCAATTCGAAGCTCAGTCACAAAACGATGTTGCTTCTGTAATCTAAACAACTACAGCATTGACTGCTGTTGGATGTCAATAAATTATGAGGACAAAAAAGAAAAGCTTTGAGATGAAAACAGGTGCGTTAGGTGCATGAGGCCAAACCACAATGCAAGCTTTTGTAAAGCCACCATCGTTTGTAGACGTTGCAAAGCAAGACAGGCAACTTCGATGTGCAGGACAATAGGCAATAAAACCAGCAAGTCTACTGAGGAAAGTGAGGAACGAAACGACGATATGACTGTTGGTAAATTGTGCAACCTGCTAGAATCTTCTAAATGGCAAGGAGAGCGACATATTGTGTTCTATTGCAGATGGCCATAGCATGGACACAAGATGAAAATAAACGAAAGCATCCAAGAATTTTATTATAGAATGGAAGTCAAAGGTCATTCATACAAGCCAGTCTGGCACAAAGATTCGGCTGCAAGTTACTCCGCAGAGAAAGGCCTACAGTTGGGTCATTCGGAGGAAAAGAAAATGAAAGCGAGATGAACGATTTTGAAGTTGTACTGAAAGAAAATTCAGATGGTGAATCATTAGTAATCGAAGTTATTGAAGTAGACATGTATGATATGAATTAAAAGTGCGACTTCCTTGCTCAAACGAAAATTCAACGTCGTATATGAAGAGGATGGAAATGAAAATTGCTGATGACAAAAATGACAAATGTAAAACGCAGGAGACAACTGATCTGATCGCAGGAGAAAAGATCTGATTTCTACTGGGAAGCTATCACGGGATGTGTGAAAGAACTAAACAAGCATACGATGCTAGCAGGAAGCATTCTAGGCTGAATTGTACGTGGACCGTGTGGTGTAGAATCCCCTGTTTGAGGAGCAAATAAGTCAGTTGCAGTTCTTCATGCTGCAGAAAGAACTGACAAGATAACTGATGCTATCAAAAGGTTTTGGGGGAGCTAAAAAAAACTCTGGCATAACAGAATAAATGCAGGAAAAGACACAGGGAGTGGGCCACCTTTTTACATAATTCGAAAAGACGATTCAGAAGAATGCATGGAGAGAGATACAAAGTAAGATTATCATAAAAAGAAACAGCTGGTTAACATGGAAGATAAAATGGAAGCAGCATGCAGAATTAAGATTGGTGCAAGTATCTCGAAGACTGTTGAAGTTACCGACAGCCTAAACAGCTTTGCTGTTAAAAATCCTACACAACGGCTATGGAAAACTGGAATTTCTTCAGATGATCCTTTACCAGATGAAGATGATAAGATATGGAGAAAATTGTTGGAGGAAATTGAATCAATCGAGAATATAAAGTACCAATTGGCAATTCGCCGACAACAAAAACAGGCACATAAGCATTACACATTTAGATGCGAAGCAGCTTTTGCTCGGGGCTGTGTCCGGCGGCGGGAGTGGCGTCCGCGTTCCACTGCGCATGCGCCCACTCTCTCTCCCACTCTCCTCCTTTACGCAGGTTTTCGGTCGCCTTCTCTCCTCTCCTCTCCCGCGCTGCAGCAACGACGCGGCCTTTCCTCCCACGTGATGCAGCCGCGCCGCAGCCAAATGCAGCCTGTAACCACTGTCTCCTCTCCCTCCACCATTTCATGTGCATATAAGCGCGTGCGCTCGGTCGGCTTCTGTATTCTCGCTTCGCCCCCGTTCAGATGAGTTGTAACGTCAACGTCGGCGCCACTCGTTCACTCGGCGCTAAGGGAAAGCAACGCAAAAGACAACGTAATGATAACACAAACACTAAATACAACCTCACTAACGAAAACGCCGAGTGAATGTAACGGAAACTTGGTGCGCGCCCCCAATGCTGCTTCGCATCCCCTCATGGTTGCCTTGAATGGGAGATGGTGTAATTTTTTCTTCTATGTAAGTGATGCGGCATATGGCAGTGCAGCCTACATGGCACTGTCCTACGATAGCAAAGACACATAGACAGGGCTGACTCTTGCAAAAAAAAATTACACCATCTCCCGCTAAAGGGGGCCATGAGGCGATGCGAAGCCGGAGCACTTGCACGATCGCGTTCCGTTGGCGTTCGTTGGGCACGCTACCGACCTCGGGCATCCTACCAACCTCGCGTCGTGGAACGCGAAGAGGAACGCTACGCGCGTCGTGTCTTCTCTCTAGCATGGCCGTTAATTCGATCTTGCAGGGCGAGCGGGGAACGCGGTCGACAGGCACGCGAGAGGGAGGCAGCGTAGGAGAGGAGAGAGAGGGGGGACGCGCATTCGCTGGCGCTCATCGCGGCGCTGCGCAGGAGAGAATTTCGGCATGTCGAGTCCGCATTTCAGAAGAGTCAACCGAAGCAAGCGCTGGACTGAACGCGCGCAGTGCTCTACCACTTGAAGGAGAGGAGACTAGAGGAGGAGAGTAGCGCATGCGCCGCGAGAGCAGAAGCGAGAACGCAGGAGAAGCACAAGCAAGGTGCTGGTAGAGAAGTGGAGAGAGTAACGCGCAGCTGTTGGAGAGAGGGAAGGAGGAGAGTTGCGCATGCGTAGTGTGAGTGCGGACTACCAGGCCGCGGGACATACAAGAGATGCTTCGCATCTAAAACAAGTGGCTCCAATGAAAACCATCAGTCTAGCAAAATTAGAACTTCTAGGAGCAACAATGTCTGTGAGAATGTGGAGTTACATCAAAGATAACCTGAAACAAGAAATCGACCAAGGGAAGTTTGGGACTGATCGATGCTACAGTTGTGTTGGACTGGATAAGGAAAGAAAAAAAGGCATGAAGCATTTGCTACAAGAAACAAGGAATCCATCACTGGAGAATCAGTGGGGATATGTCAGCAGTAATGAAAATCTGGCTTATCTCCTAACCAAAGGCATCAATGCAAAATGGCTTTCGTCAGCAGAACATTGGTGGAAGGGACCAGAGTGGCTACAGACTAAAGGATATTCAAATTACAAAGACCCAGGTAGTAATGAAAAAGCGAGAGGAGAGGAAGTACTTGTTGAATATAAGTCGGGGCAAGTCACAGAACGAGGAAGTTGGTTGGTTGGTTGCAAAATTTTAGTGAGGTCCTGCAAGGCGTGTGTTAGCGCGCAGCGGGCAACTCCCACGTCAGGACCGTCAGGCCAAGCCTGCCGGCTGCTCTGCAGGCCTGCTGGACGGCCCAGAGCTGCAGTGGTCAGCCAGGATATGGGGAAGTGAAATCTTCAAATTCGGAAATGACTCGAAGATGTTGACGGGAACAGCTTGAATGTTCCCCTTCAACAATATTCATCGAGACAAACCTTATGGTACACTAGCAGCAGAAGAGATTGACGCCGCCAAGAACCGTCTTATTTGGCAAGAACAAATTGCAGAGCTTATTAGAGAATTGAAGAGTGTCAGCACACAAGAGACAATACGGCGATGTGAAGTGTTCAAAGATGAAAAAGGCCTACTGAGATTTAAAGGACAACTTCAAGAGACAAATATGGGATTCGACGAAAAGCATCTGATAGCCTGGAAAAAATAATTTCACAAAACTACTGGTTTGACACGTGCACGGACAGACACAATTTACGGCAGCATGCTGACACCCTAACTAGGATTTGGGAAGTTAGAGGTGGACAAGAAGTAAAGGATGTCATTCGACAATGCATTATATGCAGAAGATACAATTCGAGACCATTATGACAAGAGATACCTTCTCATCCTGTCGACAAGCAACGAGGACTGCACCATTTGAAACAGTTGGCACACACTTCACACGTCCTCTGCAAGCATCGAAAATGGAGGAAGACATAATCGAAGTTGATATAAATCATTTGTACATGTGCATTTACAAGAGCTGTGCACATGGAAAATGGCAAAAGACACTTCAACTCAAAGTTTCCTGCAAGCTTTTCGGCACTTCATAGCAAGAAGAGAGATGTGCTCAGTGATCTACAGCAACAACGTGAAGACTAAAGAAAGCTGACAAGAGATTGGACATCATCACAACAGCATTACAATGTGATAGAACGCGAAATTTCATTGCCAGTCACCATACAGAGTAGAAATTCATTCCGGAAAATGCACCATGGCGGGGTGGCTTCGATGAATGACTCATCCATAGTTTCAAGTCATCTCTGTGAAAAGTGATTGCTCGGCATTTACTGCCCATTAATGAACTGCATAACCCAGTGTGTGAAGTAGAAGGCATCATGAACAACCGACCACTAATGTATGCTTGTGTGGAACCTGAGGAACCCCTAGTGGATTTGATTGGCAGAAAGTGAAAGATCAAAGAAAAAAAAAGAGGAATGGGTCGACAAACTTCAACAAATGTGTAGACTTTGCGAATGAAAGTACCTAGCCGTAGGGCAGCTTTCAAGTCTGAAATAGCTCCACAGTTCAGGAACTACACTGGTTTACTCACGTGAATGTATTAGTGCAGCCTATATTTTTGATAAAGTAATTAAAGCCGGTTGATTTTCCTCCTTAATTGTTTTTTCTTTTATCATTACAAAGATAGCATATATGTACCTCAAATAGGCTTAAAATGATAAATTAGAGCTACAAAGCGCATGCCACGCTAACCACAACGTCCATATTTGAACTTTTGCGTCTCTTTTTAAGGATGGATGTACCATTCAATAAATTAGCTAAAACATTTAGCATGGCGGCATCACATGGTTTAAAAGCTAGTATCCGCCAGTTCAGCAAGGCTATTTGTTTTAGACGGGTGAGCACCAAAAAAGAAAATAGGATATTAACCATGCTAATGACTTCAGCAAGGCTATTCGTTTTAGACAGGTGAGTATCAAAGAAGAAAATAGAATATTAAACCATGCTAATGACCCAATTTTTTCACACGAAATTGTTTTGTTTTCACATTGGTGTGCTTGTGTTGGCATCACCTGCCACCAGAAAACAAACCGTTTCACTCTTTTTTTTTCAGACAGCGTACTGTGTCAAAAGAGCAATTGTAACTGTAGTGTTTAGTGTGGAATAGTACATGTAACCTGTATGGAGGAAAACCCTTTTTATCAACTTTCTTGCCTGTAGGAAGTTCTGTGCCCCCAACATCTTTAGAGGCTTCTTGTAGATTTGTTAAAGAACTTGAATTCAGTTGGTTATAAACAACTGCCTTGACATCCCCTCATGATCTTCAAGTAATTATTTTGAAAATTATTAGGGGGTCTCAAGGGAGTTGCTTAAATCAATTGTATTATTGCCTGTATGTTTCACTCAGCTTTGACATGTGAAAGAATGTGTTGCTCACTCAAAACAAATTCTGGATGATTTGTTCTCAGACATTCTGCAGATGACAAAATGTAATTGTTAAAGCCTTCTTTTGTTCAAGGAGATCCTCCCAGCTCACATGGCCTGCTGGAGTGTATGTGCATATTTGTGAGAGGGGCATATGTAAAACGCATGTGCATTGCTTGATCACCAGCCAAGGAGGGGCCAGGCTCTCCTGATGTTTTGATAGTGGAACTTGGCCCCTAAGCACCCTCTCCCCCTCATCGCACTTGGACTTTAAGCCCTGACAAAAGCCAAGTTTGAAAGAAAGTTATGCAAAAATATTTTTTGTCTTGCTTTATTGCTGTCATAGATAGCAGCAGTGCATGTTATTGCTGTCATAGATAGCAGCAATACATGCAGTTCATATTTGTTTTAGAATCTGTGTACGTATACTGCGTAATATTTTGTTTATAAAAGGTGATCATTTGTTAATACACTGGCAACTCAACTTTCATCTTTTGTGGCCTTTGATCCTGGATATAATAACGCCGTATAGGGAGCATCCACAACGAATGGCATAAAAATCACTTTTGGTCACCTGTGGAAGGGTGTGTCAGAGTATGATTTTTAGTTTACGATGACATGTCAGAACTCAAAAGGTGTATACAGTTTAGTACATGAAGGAGATGTGATCGAATGATGTCAGCAGCTTTCCATGGAGTTATGATCAAAATTCTATTTTCCTTGCACTCTGATAGCTAACTAGGCTGACCTGCAGGCTATCAATCTCGCATATCTGGCCCGAGCAGCCGCAAATGCTGATATTCGTCTTATGCGCAAGCGCACTGTCCACGCATTCATCTCATTTCATATAATGCTCTACTTCTCACGCCGGCTTTACCGCAGTGTTTGAGGGCTCGAGATATTTGCAACGACATTGTTCCGGCAAAAACAGAAGCACAGAGAGACATGCTTATGCAGAGAAGCAGTGAATGCATTAAATTCGCGTTGCACACCAGAAGCCGCCTATGTAAGCGATGTTGTAAAGCCCCACTTCTGCCAGAGGTTTCATCACAAGCTTGTATACAGTGCTGTGAAACATCATGAAGTTGCATGACATGAAATTGTCTGATCAAATGTCATTATCGAAGACGTTGGGCCTTCTAAGGGGAGACATTGAAAATGGATTTTTCGTCTTCGCAAACATAAACGCTGTTCAGGTGTCAATGACAATCCTGTGCAATATAAGTCTCTCCTCATCGTGGTCTTTCCAGCACGAATAGCAGCTATGCTCTGAAGCATGCAGCTGCAGTCAAGTCTCGCGTGCACACTGCACACGACTTTGTCGTATGTTTTAGTGTGCTTCGAACATTTTGCGGCTCTACGTTCTCGCGTCTGACTCAGACGGCACGAAACGTGCCGTGAACGTTGACGAGCGCCGCGTAGTATGTTACTCTATGGCGTGCACAGCTGACGGAGCCTTGGATTCAGCGCTGGCAGCGCATACGGGAGCACTGCAAGCCAATGCAATCCACTTCCGGAGCTGGCCCAGAAGCTCGTATCCTCGCCTCGCACGTGCGAGTAGCTCTTGCGCGTCTTTTGAATTTTAAGCGTAAGAATCGCTGAACTTTAAAGCTATAAATTTTTGGCAATTATTAATTTTACGGTGAGCTTTTTCTTGCGTATGTTCGCGACTGCTTTCAACTTAGTGTTCGGCAACCAGATGGACAAGTAGTGCGTGGCTCAGTCAGTGTACCGAGTGGTACTGAGCACCTTTTGTACAGGATTGTACAGTGCCTCTAAGAAGTGAGTGATGTATCTGTTCCGACGGCTGGTTTCCCCTGTGCGGTTACACAAATGGTGCAACATCTCTGATCCGTAACCGAGAAACACTAATGCAGCCTCGCCCTTGACGCGCGCGCTCTCGGCCGATGTTGTTGCTCCACCACCATATAACCTGGTGATCATCTATTAAACCACTTTGTCCGTTATAAAAAAAAAAGCCGCTGCATATTTCCCACAGTGGCACGACTTCAGACAACCTGATGCAGCAACTCTTTCACGAGTTCGCTTGCACCCAGTGCTCCGCTATGCCCTTGTGAAAGCTGCATTAATAAATTGACATGGTCGAACTTGCACTTATCTGTATTGAGACTTAACCCCATCGAAGTGTTGTGATCGCTCTGCCAACGACTTTTGCAGTGATATATTCATTGTTAAAGTGTGATACTAGACTTGGTGCATGCATGCCTTTTTATGGAGTGTTTAAAATGTTGATGAAGAATGCTCCGCTTCACTGCCAGCAGCCTCAAATCGGTGTGCAAGAAAGAGAGCTAAACTTCCTGTCAGCTCGTAATGCAAACATTCGTGGTTGAAAAACGTGAAATAGATGAAGGACTGAAACGAAGAGAAGACCTGCTGATATTCTTACCAGGTGTCCATAGCAGCAATTTTTTTTATCATGCACCTAAGTTCCTGTCATATGTGATGTTATTTATTTATTTGAAATACTGCAAGCCAATAATTTTGGCTCAAGCAGGATGGGCTTCACGTACAATGCAAAAGTATATATACAAACAACGCAAGAGATGAATACAGAAAACACACGCAAAAGAAAACAATAGCATGAAAATAATTTTACAGATGGGGCCATCGAACAGAAGGAACAAAACACGCCTATGGCAGGAACAAAATAAGTAGAAGCAGTAAGAACTAAGGACGGTAGATGTTCAAAACATGGCACTGCGTTTCACTGACAAAATCATCGGAGGTAAATGTGCTATGTGGCAAAGAATTCCAATCCGCAGCTGTGCGAGGGAAGAAACTGCATCGAAATGCTTTTGTGTGAGCAAAGATTGGTGCCAAGGAATGTTTATGACTGTGTCGCGATGTCCTTGTACTGAGACGCTTAAGGGTCATTCCACGCCAAAGGTCCCAGACATTGCGCTCGACCCTCTTCAATTGTATTGTAAAAAATTGTGGACGTTCATATCAGTGCACTATTTGCCCTCGGAAAGTATTTTTCGGAAAAAAATTTTCTTGTCTGTTACAGTGATTTGAATTTGGCCGTAGTGGGTGAAACATAGGTTGCAAAAAAATACTCTAAAAATACAATACTTTACGGAACGCCTTAAATATCTGCTGTTTACTTGAAAAGGAATGGCACTATCTTATTATCACCCATTGATGACCACTACTTTGTCTCACGATGTGCTTTGTGGTGAAGCAATGCTGCAATTCTGCGCCCATTTTGATTATTTTAAAAAAATTCTACGAATATTACAGACAAAATAGGACTATGTCACATGGCTGGGTAGTTGGCATTAAGCGTCTGAAAAAAGTATTGAAGTCGATGACCGAGTAGTTTCAAAGTGGAAGGGGCGCAAACATTGAAAAATGTGTGAAATGCTCCAAGTTCAGGCCCATGTAGCGTGGTGATGCAGTCCAAGTAAAAATGCACGCTTGGTCTCGTTGGGAAGAGTAAACAAAGGAGATTTATTTGGGAAAGTTTAATTGGAGTGTTTTTCGTTTTTGGCGAGAAACAAAATTTTATGTTGAGCATTCGCGGCGTGCCTGAGCGCGGGCCCGTAAGTCCGCTTCACTGCGTCGCCACTGTTCCTTGGGGCAACGGAAGTATGCAGCGCCCACGCGGGTGGCACGATCGTGTGCTACTGTGAGTTTTCACGTTGCTGAAGACTTGCAAACAGTGTATATGGCTGGCAGAATGTTTCGGAAGGGCACTAAAGGCTGCCGGTTAGTAGTCGGAGCAGAGCACGATTTCATTGCCACGTCACTGCATGCACACGTACGACAGGAGCAGACCTTGGGTTGTGTTTTCGATCTCTGCGGAGGTTGCAGTTCTTACTTCCGTTGCCGACGTATGGTCTTCGCCACTTGAAATGCCTGTGTTGCTGAGTAGGTGGTGAGCCCGGTATTAAGAGTGGTCAGTGATGATGGCACGAAAAGGTGAAACGTGCGCGTATCTTTGAGGGAGATTGTAGACTCAAACCTTGCTGAGAGCTCAACTTTCTGCTACGCTGCATGAGATGCTTTCATCTTAGTAATCGCCTTGCGATTACTAAGCGAAGGCGATAGACATATAAAAGGACGAAGCCGCCTTAATTTGGTATATTTATCGCTTTCGGTTTCCGTCGCACAGGCTCTCCGTCTAAAATATGACACGATAGCAGTATACTCACCATTCGCAATGTTTATCTTACGCGCTGCCAAGGGATGCGGCCGAAAGACAAACCTTCGAGTGCCGAGTGCTCGCTCGGCGACGCGATCACCGGAGAAAAGTTCACCTCTGCCGAAGATCCGAGCGTAAGAATACGTAGCACCATTCGGCTCCGAGGCACGAATGGCGCGAGTCACGTTCAAGCGAGCTGCCCATAAAAAAGAATTATAAGTGTATTCCCGGTGCCAGTTAGCCACTTTTATTATATAATAATATATTTTAAACGAACCATCCCTCGTTTTCCCTGACACTTCGTCGGCGGCACTGCGGAATGCCGAAGAATGCGTGTCGAAACGTGAAAACTCACAGCAGCACACGATAGTGCCACCCGCGTGGGCGCTGCATACTTCCGTTGCCCCAAGGAACAGTGGCGGCGCAGTGAAGCGGACCTACGGGCCCGCGCCCAGGCACGCCGCGAACGCTCAACATAAATTTTTGTTTCTCGCCAAAAACAAAAAACACCCCGATTAAACTTTCACAAATAAATCTCCTTTGTTTACTCTTCCCAACGAGACCAAGCATGCATTTTTACTTGGACTGCATCACCACTCTACATGTGCCTGAACGTGGAGCATTTCACACATTTTTCAATGTTTGCGCCCCTTCCAATTCGAAGCTACTCGGTCATCGACTTCAATACTTTTTTGACACACTTACTGCCAACTATCCAGCCATGTGATATAGTCCTATTTTTGTCTGTGATATTCGTAGAATTTAAAAAAAAATAATCACTAACACACACTAAAGACACTAACCTTCTTAGATGGATAGAACATTTTCTCTCTAATCGCTTCCAATTCGTAACTGCTAATGACCATCATTCGCCATTCACTGAAGTACAATCAGGCGTTCCTCAAGGTTCGGTATTGGGTCCTTTATTATTTCTTATATATATTAATGATCTGACTACTTCAATAACCTCTAACATACATCTGTTCGCAGATGACTGTGTTATATACCGCGAAATAACTGATGCTGATGATACTAAAACACTTCAAGCTGACCTAAATAATATAGCTAACTGGTGCGATAACTGGTTAATGGAACTTAATATCAGTAAATGTAAAAGAATGCACGTATCCAGAACTAACTCGAATCCTAACACCTATCATATAAACAACATTCCCTTAGATTCCGTCATCTCCTATAAATATCTTGGTGTACACATCACAAATAACTTAAGTTGGACAACTCATGAAGAGTACGTCATTAACAATGCTAATCGCATGCTCGGCTACTTACGACGTAACTTTTCCAAAGCACCCTCTTCCTTAAAACTAATGCTTTATAAGTCTCTCATACGCTCCAAACTTGAGTATGCATCTGCCATATGGGATCCCAGTCATGCTAACCTTATCACCTCTCTTGAACTAGTACAAAATAACTCTGCTAGATTCATCCTCTCTAACTACAACCGCACTGCCAGTATAACCTCAATGAAAAATAACTTATCACTTATTCCATTGGCTCACCGACGCAAAGTCACCCGTCTTTCGCTATTTCATAAAATTTTCCACCATCCAACACTTAATAATGACCTCATACTCCGGCCTGTGTACATTTCAAACCGCGTTGATCATCGTAATAAGGTAGGAATCGCGTCATGCCACACTAAGTCTTTCTTTCAGTCGTTTATTCCCCGTACATCTCAGGATTGGAACCATCTTCCCTCAAGCGTCGCAACCATCACTGACTGCAAACTTTTTCACGAAACATTACATAATATTGTATAACAAGGAAAATCTGTTACCTGTACTCACTGCTCCTGTTTGTTTATTTTTATTTTTTTTCTTTGAAATAACTACTATTATTTGTATAACCTGGAGAAATGTTCTGTTACCTGTATTCATTGCACTGTTTTATTTTGTATTTTTCATGTATTGTATCCACTCCCCTCTTCAATGCCATTTGGCCCTGAGGGTATTATAAATAAATAAAATAAAAAAATGGGCACAGAATTGCAGCATTGCTTCACCACAAAGCACATCGTGAGACAAAGTAGTGGTCGTCAATGGGTGATAATAAGATAGTGCCATTCCTTTTCAAGTAAACAGCAGATATTTAAGGCGTTCCATAAAGTATTGTATTTTTCAGAGTATTTTTTCGCAACCTATGTTTCACCCACTACCGCAAAATTCAAATCACTGTAACAGACAAGAAAAATTTTTTTTCCAAAAAATACTTTCCGGGGGCAAATAGTGCACTGATATGAACGTCCACAATTTTTTACAATACAATTGGAGAGGGTCGAGCGCAATGTCTGGGACGTTTGGCGTGGAATGACCCTTAACAGATGCTGGGAGAGCTAAATTGATTTCACCTATAAGGCAGTCGAGAAGGAATGAAAGGCGGTTAGCTTTTTTCCATGCTTGCAACGTCGGTATTTTATTGAGCTTCATTAAATCTGTAGGAGAATCTAGACGTTTGTACTTTCCAACTATAAATCTAACTGATGTTCATTGAATGTTTTCTAGTTGCATAGTATCATTTTGGTAATGCAGATTCCATACTATTGAGGTGTACTCCAGTTTAGAGCTTATGCATTGCATTGTACTTGGTGCCTTTCTAAGTTTTCTTTTCAGGAACCACTGTTTCCGGAGACAGGTTGCACAAATATCGGGTACATGCTCTGACCCTGTGAACTTATTTGTTAGTGTAACGCCTAGGTATTTAAACTTGTCAACTTCTGAGACGTGTTTGGAATAATGTCAGAGCCTGCAGACTTTTTAGTATTCAGGTTTAGAAACATAGCGGTCACACCTTCTTGAGTTATTACTAGTGTTTTCTCAGATTCTGTCATGGAGCCCTGATAATCGTATTCATCTAGTGCAGAAAATATGGTCTGAAAATACCAATTGAAAACCTCTGCAATTTTCTTTGGTTCCTGCACAATTCACTTATGCACTTTCAATTTCTGTACCTACTCATTACCTTCGCTTATGTGGCACCAAAATTTTGGGGGGTCAGTCTCAACTCAGCCGAAGTCTTGCTGAAGAAATGGTTTCTTGCCTGTAACTTTGTTAAGTAGTTCATTGAACTGTGGCATGGAAGTCTTGTGCCACTTTCTGAGGTGCTTTATTTTTCGTTTGGTCTGTATTATAGACCTAGTGATCCAGGGATTTGAGTGATGATTTAAAATATTCCTTGTGGGAATGAAATGAGCAATGCAATGTTCTAAAGCTGAGCAAAATGTTTGCCACAAACGATCAACACCATCACTGCCACATACTAAGTGCATGTCCAAATAATCAATTATGGCCGTATCATCAGCCTTATAATTAATAATTACAGCCGAAGAATAAGATTTCTTATATCCAACAGACTCTTTAGTCCACTTAAAAAGGTCCAGTTATGGTCTGTTAAATACACAATAACAGTGCCACAAGCAAGCAAAATCGTACAAACATTTATTTGTCAAATGATTGCTACAAAACATAGAAGTCTGATCCCTTTCTTAGACAGTAGTGCATAATTTAGCTGGAAGCGCACAGCATAAGCCAATGTCCCGATGACTCTACAGTGGGGTGAGTGCACAGCCGGTGCATCTACTGGACCTGTATGAGATCGGCGAAACAAGCAAACAAACAAGAACATATGAAGCATGAGGGATTAAAAAAATTGCATCTGCAACTTGCACTGATGTAAGCCCACCACTGCAACAAATGATTACTGCTGTTGCGTGCATTTTCTGCCTGTTGGTCCGCGGGCAGAAGTGCCAGTCTCGTTTATTGAAGCTGCTTAGCATAGCTTCATTACAAGACTTTTCACTATCCGCCACCCGAGAACGCGCTCTGCAGCAGTCAGGCTCCGCCTAGAGACTTGTGGCAGTGTGAAGGTAATGTGGGCCATATAAATACTGAGTTTGGTTGCTTAACTTGTAGCAAACTCATTGTAAGCCAATTTTATACTTGAATATATTGTCACGTGGTCGTGACGTCAACGAAGACAGCAGTCGGCGTTTGCAGGATGAAACTGTTTATTTGGCCGAACTTGTGGCCGGAAAATGAGAACTAGAACTACAGCAATACACGCTGTACAATGATAGCGGCGAACAGGGCGTCGTCCGTCGATCAACTGACAAGCGGTCAAGCGCGTCGGCTTTTATACAGGCGCTATGGAACTTTCCAGCAATATCGCTGATGGCGGCGTTATCTCTCGAGAAAGCTGGAACATTCGCGTGCGGCGCGCAATCTTAACAAAACGATCTAGCAAAATCGTGAAGCTTCTCGAACACTGCTTCCGGGCCAGCGTCGAGCGTTGATAACCGTCCTTGCTGGTCAAACTCGAACACATCAAAATAAAAGAAGAAGCGGGCGTGGCATTGCCCCCCTCTGAAAAAGCATCGTCCCGATGCTTGCAACATGAAAAGGAAAAAAACAAGTGCATACACAAATAAATTACAATAACAAAGGAAAAAGTAGAGTCCCCAGGTTCGCTAACGCGCAAAAAACGGCTTAAGGCGCACGACATGGACGACTTCAGGTCGTGCGCGGCGTCGCTGGGAGTTCGTAATTCCGTCCGGGACGACCTCGTAGTCAAGAGCGCCGTGACGTCGAAGCACCTTGTATGGCCCGAAGTATCGCCGAAGAAGTTTTTCACTGAGCCCACGTCGGCGTATCGGCGTCCAGACCCACACACGGTCACCGGGTTGGTACTCCATGTGGCGTCGTCGAAGATTATAGTGACGGCTGTCGACCCTCTGCTGGTTCTTGATGCGCAGGCGGGCGAGCTGTCGAGCTTCTTCGGCGCGTTGCAAATAGGCGGCAACGTCGAGGTCGTCTTCGTCGGTGGCGGTTGGTAGCATTGCGTCGAGCGTCGTTGCCGGGCTCCTTCCGTAGACCAGCTTGTACGGCGTCATTTGCGTCGTTTCTTGCATGGCCGTGTTGTATGCGAAGGTCACATACGGAAGGATGGCATCCCACGTCTTGTGTTCGACGTCGACATACATGGCCAGCATGTCGGCGATGGTCTTGTTTAGCCGCTCGGTGAGGCCATTGGTCTGTGGGTGGTACGCTGTGGTCCGGCGGTGGCTTGTTTGGCTGTATCTCAGTATTGCCTGAGTTAGATCAGCCGTAAACGCCGTACCTCTGTCGGTGATGAGGACCTCTGGGGCGCCATGACGCAGGAGGATGTTCTCAACGAAGAACTTCGCTACCTCGGCGGCACTGCCTCTGGGTAGGGCCCTTGTCTCGGCGTAGCGGGTGAGGTAGTCGGTAGCTACGACGATCCATTTGTTTCCGGTATTGGACGTCGGGAACGGCCCCAGTAAGTCCATCCCAATTTGCTGGAACGGCCGTCGAGGTGGCTCGATAGGCTGCAGAAGTCCGGCTGGCCTAGTCGGCGGTGTCTTACGTCGCTGACAGTCCCGGCAGGTCTTGACGTAGCGAGTTACGTCGGCGACAAGGCGCGGCCAGTAGAACTTTTCCTGTATTCTTGCGAGCGTCCGAGAAACACCCAGGTGTCCAGACGTCGGGTCGTCATGCAGAGCCTGGAGGACCTCTGGTCGCAATGTCGAGGGCACTACGAGAAGGGAATCGGCTCGAAGCGACGAGAAGTTCTTCTTAAGGAGAACACCGTTACGCAAGAAAAACGAAGTCAGTCCTCGCGTGAATACCTTGGGAACGACGGTGGTCTTGCCCTCGAGGTATTCCACAAGGCCTCTGAGTTCTGGGTCCGCTCGCTGTCGTTCGGCGAAGTCTTCGGCACTTATGGTTCCCAAGAAGCAGTCATCCTCCATATCGTCCTGCGGCGGTGGGTCGACGGGGGCGCGGGACAGGCAGTCAGCGTCGGAGTGTTTTCTTCCGGACTTGTAAACGACGGTTATATCAAATTCTTGAAGTCGTAGGCTCCACCGTGCGAGGCGACCTGAAGGGTCCTTCAAGTTAGCTAGCCAACACAAGGCGTGGTGGTCGCTCACAACTTTGAAGGGCCGGCCGTAGAGGTAGGGGCGAAACTTCGATGTAGCCCAGATGATGGCCAGGCACTCCTTTTCTGTTGTGGAGTAGTTGATTTCTGCCTTTGATAGCGACCGGCTAGCATAACTGATGACCCTTTCGAATCCGTCGGTCTTTTGCACAAGGACGGCGCCAAGTCCTACGCTGCTTGCGTCGGTATGGATTTCCGTATCGGCGTATTCGTCGAAATGCGCAAGTATGGGAGGCGTCTGCAGGCGTCGTTTCAGTTCTTGAAATGCTTGAACTTGCGACGTTTCCCACCTGAATTCGACGTCGACCTTCGTGAGTTGCGTCAGTGGCTCGGCGATCCGTGAAAATTCCTTGACGAAACGTCTGTAATAGGCGCACAAGCCGAGAAAACGGCGTACGGCCTTCTTGTCGGTGGGCGTCGGGAAGTCAGCGATGGCAGCTGTTTTCCGCGGGTCCGGGCGAACACCATCCTTACTGATCACGTGACCCAAGAACAAGAGCTCCTCGTATGCGAAGCGGCACTTTTCAGGCTTCAAGGTGAGTCCGGAGGTCTTGATTGCTTGAAGTACAACTTCAAGGCGCCGAAGGTGTTCGTCGAAGTTTGAGGAAAACACAACGACGTCGTCCAAGTACACGAGACACGTCTGCCACTTCAAGCCGGCCAGTACTGTATCCATAACCCGTTGAAAAGTCGCAGGTGCCGAGCAAAGACCAAAGGGCATGACCTTGAACTCGAACAGGCCGTCTGGTGTTATGAAAGCAGTCTTTTCTCGGTCTCTCTCGTCGACTTCTATTTGCCAGTAACCGGTCTTGAGGTCCATCGACGAAAAGTACTTTGCGTTGTGTAATCGATCGAGGGTGTCGTCTATCCGGGGAAGGGGATACACGTCCTTCTTCGTGACTTTGTTCAGGCGACGATAATCGACGCAAAAACGTAGAGTCCCATCCTTCTTCTTCACTAGCACCACCGGGGATGCCCACGGACTCTTCGACGGCTGAATGATGTCGTCGCGTAGCATTTCGTCGACCTGTTTCTTCACGGCCTCGCGTTCTCGCGTCGGAACTCTGTACGGGCTCTGACGGAGTGGTCTGGCGCTTTCCTCTGTTATGATGCGATGTTTTGCCACGGGAGTCTGCCGAATTCTTGACGACGACGAAAAGCAGTCCTTGTATTGCAATAGCAGGGTTTTGAGCTGTTCTTGTTTGTGCTTCTGAAGGCTGGGATTGATGTCGAAAGCTGGTTGCGGCACTTTATTCGTCGGAGTAGGCTCGGGAGAATCGGTGAGGCCGAAAGCATTGCTGGCTTCTACGATTTCTTCGATGTAGGCGACCGTCGTGCCTTTGCTCACGTGCTTGTACTCATTGCTGAAATTCGTGAGCATAACTGTTGCTTTCCCAGCCCGCAGCTCTGCTACTCCTCTTGCGACGCAAATCTTGCGGTTAATCAAGTGGTGCTGGTCGCCTTCAACAACGCCTTCCAGGTCTGCTGATTTTTGAGTGCCGACGGAAATGATGACGCTGGAGCGAGGGGGAATGGTGACCTGGTCTTCCAGCACATTCAAGGCGTGCTTTCTTGGCGGAGTGTGCGGCGGTAGTGCCTTTTCCGTGGACAGTGTTATTGACTTACAGCCTCAGGTCGATGATTGCACCATGAAGGCCTAAGAAGTCCATACCAAGGATGGCATCTCTCGAGCAACGCGGCAGGATTACGAAGTTCGCGGGATAAATCCGGTTGTTAATGGTAAGTCTCGCTGTGCAGATTCCCTCCGGGGTTACGAGGTGACCTCCAGCTGTCCGGATTTCGGGGCCTTCCCAGGCTGTCCTTACTTTCTTCAGCTTCGTGGCGAACGGTCCACTGATGACAGAATAGTCGGCTCCGGTGTCGACGAGGGCTGTGACGCTGTGGCCGTCGATAAGAACGTCGAGGTCGCTAGTTCGTCGTCTTGCGTTGCAGTTAGGTCGTGGCGTCGGGTCACGGCTACGTCGGTTTGTTCCGCTGCTTCCACGTTGCGTCGTCAGGTCTACTTCGGTCCGCGAGGTTTCGTCGTCAGGGGTTCGCGTCGTGTCCTGAAGCCTTCGTCGTGGCGGTGGCGTCGGCGGCGGAGGGTCTTCGGTATTTCGTCGTACAGCAACCGCACCTCCATCGGTTGCTGTCCTTAGTTTTCCGGATGCGGGCTAGGTGACCGGCCCCGGGTTGGGCCAGTGTATGGTCGGCGTTGGGGAGAGGCGTAGCGGCCTGGCGACGGCGATCGGGAAGGTCCTCGGGGGGTCCACTGCGTTCCTGCCAGGTAGTCGGCGATGTCACGTGGTCTTTCCCCCTGCTGTGGACGTGGCGCGTCGACGGCGAACCCACGCAATCCCATCTGTCGATAATGGCAGCGGCGGTAGGTGTGGCCGGCTTCTCCGCAGTGGTAGCAGAGTGGACGATGGTCGGGGGCGCGCCAAACGTCGGTCTTCCTCGGTGTGTATCGCTGACCGGCTGGCGGGCGGTATGACGTCGGTGGTGGCGGCGGTGGTGCCTGGCGGCGGAACTGCTGGGGCGGCGCGACGTCTTGACGTGGGCGAGGAGGGGGGACGTTGCGTCGGGCTGCAGCAGCATAGCTCATTGCTTGAAGCTGCGGCGGTGCCTGCTGAGGAACACCCAGTGACTCTTTGATTTCCTCGCGGACAATGTCTGCGATCGAATCCACTTGAGGCTGCGGCGAAGGTAACAGCTTGCGCAACTCCTCCCGCACGATCGCTCGGATGGTTTCGCGCAAGTCGTCGGTGGCTAGTGAGTGCACTTCGGAATTGGTTGCAGACAGCGTCGAGCGGTTGTATTGTTTCGTCCGCATGTCCAGTGTCTTCTCAATAGTCGTAGCCTCGGTGAGGAATTCGGCGACCGTCGTGGGCGGGTTGCGGACAAGTCCCGCGAAAAGTTCTTGTTTGACACCCCGCATGAGCAGGCGAACTTTTTTGTCTTCCGCCATCGCAGCGTCGGCCTGACGGAAAAGTCGAGTCATCTCTTCCGTGAAGATGGCGACGTTTTCGTTTGGCAGCTGCACCCGGGTCTCCAGCAAAGAAGCGGCTCTTTCCCTGCGGACGACGCTTGTGAACGTGTGCAGGAATGTGCTGCGGAAAAGATCCCAGGTCTGCATTGAGGACTCCCGATTCTCAAACCAGGTTCTGGCCGCGTCTTCGAGGTAAAAGTACACGTGACGCAGCTTGTCTTCATTGGTCCAGTTGTTAAAGGCGGCGACACGGTCGTATGTTTCAAGCCAGGTCTCCGGGTCTTCAAACGACGACCCGCGGAAGGTTGGCGGCTCCTTGGGATGCCGAAGAAGGATCGGCGCAGGCTGCACGGGGTCGGTCATCGTTGCTGCGGTCGATCTTGGCATCTGCGACTGTCTGTCTTTTTCGGGAAGGAGCCCGTGCTCTGGCGGCAGTCCCTTCTGCCTGCGGCTTGTTCGACGATCCGGGTTCTCCTTGCCGTCGTCCTCGTCGCGGCTTGGGCTTGGGTCAGCGCTTCGCGGGGGCGTCCGGATCATGGAAGAAGCAGCACCTCCACCAGATGTCACGTGGTCGTGACGTCAACGAAGACAGCAGTCGGCGTTTGCAGGATGAAACTGTTTATTTGGCCGAACTTGTGGCCGGAAAATGAGAACTAGAACTACAGCAATACACGCTGTACAATGATAGCGGCGAACAGGGCGTCGTCCGTCGATCAACTGACAAGCGGTCAAGCGCGTCGGCTTTTATACAGGCGCTATGGAACTTTCCAGCAATATCGCTGATGGCGGCGTTATCTCTCGAGAAAGCTGGAACATTCGCGTGCGGCGCGCAATCTTAACAAAACGATCTAGCAAAATCGTGAAGCTTCTCGAACACTGCTTCCGGGCCAGCGTCGAGCGTTGATAACCGTCCTTGCTGGTCAAACTCGAACACATCAAAATAAAAGAAGAAGCGGGCGTGGCAATATGAAATATTTGTGACTGCTTATATGAGACCGAAATGCTCGGGTTTCTGAATTTAATATTACAAAGTTAGCTTGCTCACATTAACCATCTCAATGCCACAGGCATGCACAAAGTGAGTGCATAACTATGATTTAACTCCTTAACTGTTTTTATATATTGAGGGCTTCTCAAAAATCACGATTTTTAAAAATTTGACATTGAATATTTTCAGACTAAAGGGTCAGTTACTCTTGCTGAAAAAAAAAGAAAAAGAAGAGCACACTATGCCTAATTCTCATAATGAAGTTTACTGCTGCTCACTGGAAAAAGCTGCATGCATTCGTGTTTGTTGTCTACCACCCATGGTATTATTTCTGAAATACTTAATCAGTTCATGTATAGCACTCGTCCTGTGCAGTGTCTGACACTCTTTCTGACAATTTCTTTTTCCTTACATTAAATATTAAAAGTTCAGAAAAATTTGCACAGCGAAGGGAAGTCTTCTTGCTTTTAGAAAGAAAATAATTCATAGATGTTCTAAGGAAGAGACAGGCTTGATATGATGAGAAATCATTAAACAAGGAATGTTGCATGAGGGATTGTCCCAACAAAGGGACTTGTCTGTAAGGGTAGCATGCGCTTTACACGTGCCATTGTTCTTGTGTACTATTGCACTCATAATGAGCTACATCGCGTGAGCACATGGCCAAGCGCACTGTAAGGCTGTACAGTGGCGTCAATCGTGACATGTTTTCGAGTTATCATGGGAGGGTTTAGCTGTTCCTGTCAGTGCGCATTGCCTCCACATACTTTTACGTTCACCCTCGTTTTGCCCTGTCGTGATATCAGCTTCAAAAATAACTGCCGCCATGGCTTGACACCCAAACTTCGAATTTTTCTTCAGTAAAGCTAAATGAATGGCAAAAAGTTCCTTCAAATAAAAACGGCGAGAGTGAAAGCAAGCAAATGGGAGCAATGCGTGCTCACAGGAACAGCCAGACTCTCCCGATAACTCGAAAATGTGTCACGATCAGCACCGCTGTACAATCTTGCAGTACGCTGGGTACACGCGCTCGTGTGGTGTAGCTCATACTGAGCGCGATAGTACCCTTAGTTAACATTCCAACACCCTCGATAAGGGTGAAGAACAAGGTGGTGCACAAAGAAGGGTAACTGAAGTCAGTCCTTAAAGGGGCCCAGCAACACTTTTCCAAGTAATCATCGAATGGCTTCTTTAAAAGAGCTTATTGCCTCACGAATCGACCGGCGCAAGAAATTTCAGCATCCGTCAAGTATGGGCAGAGTTAGAGATTTGTCGCACGCTGTAATTGCTTTTTCTCTTCTGTCGTCCCTACAAGTACACTGGAAGCTAAGCAGGGAGGGACGTCGTGGGGGAAAGAAGAAACATCATGCGCGCGTCATTACCTTGATCACTTTTTCTTTTTTTTTCCTTTGAACGCATGGCTTACTTTCATTGTGATAGTGAGCAGGCGTGTGGGCACATGGCGCCCACGGTAACTATGCAGCTCATGATGCTCAAATCAGCCAATGGCCGTCAATTTGGGTATGTGGCGTGGTCATTTGGGTATATGGCATCATTTGTAGAAAGAAGAGGGAACGATTTCTGTCTGACTGAGAATTAATTGTGAATTCCAGGCCGCGTGCTGCACTACAGTGATTGACTCGTGTGTTCTCAGGAGCCTTGACTAGCGAGTGGCAGCATTTTCTGACCATGCTGAAAAAATTCTGCAGGGCCCCTTTAAAGAACAGCAAAAAAACTGCAATGACAATAAAAATGAAAGGAGGAGACACAAAGGGTGGTTAGGCATTGTGCCATAAGAGTGCACAAAGATGGAATGCTATGCGTTAACAGAACGGATCTTTTCCTTGACAGCCGCGAAACATGATTTAGAACACAAAAATACTTTCTTAGCCAAGTTATCCGCTAAAGAGCCAAGACATGCACAAG
The DNA here is from genome assembly GCF_013339695.2 of Rhipicephalus sanguineus. Taxonomy (NCBI): domain Eukaryota; kingdom Metazoa; phylum Arthropoda; class Arachnida; order Ixodida; family Ixodidae; genus Rhipicephalus; species Rhipicephalus sanguineus. Next base: position 3,487,716 of record NC_051181.1, read on the forward strand.
TAAAACAACCTGCACAAGTAATGTCTAATACTATCCCCCCCCCCCCCCCCCCCAAATAGCGGTTGTCTACAGACACAATGCAACTTGTAAATATTATCTCTTGGCCGTACGCGAGTAGCCAAGGAGCTTATGAGGGGAAAGTCTTCGATGGCACCTTTCTGTATGCATTGCAGCAAATGTTTGCGCAGCATGATCTGGTTAAGGTTCAAATTTTCTGGTTTCCTGCCTGATGCTATATAATACATGTTTGCAATTGCAAACAAGCCACAGTCAAGCGTGTTGCACTGGTTTTGTGCCTTCATTGTTAGAATGGTTAATGTTGGTGACTGTGATTTTAGCATATGACAGATTTGCCTGACAGCATCAGGAGGGGTATCTTGATCAATCGAATCATATACGAAGACTGTGTTTTTGTCAGCACCAATATTTGTTACTGTAAGCCAATGATTGGGGTTTCGAACATGCAAAATTTGAATGAAAGGGCCTTTTACTTGAGCAAATTGTAGACGTTGGCCTAGCAGGACATCTTGAAAGCCAACCCGAGTACGATATTTCTTCTGAATTAAATACTGTGCTACATTGATCACACTATCCGATATGGAGGTGCCCTGTACTAGAACATTTAAATCTGCATCTGAAAGAGAATACCGTTTGTAGATATTTAGCATGTCTGCTTTGACCGTCGCAAGGCCTACCCTTTTTACTTGATTTGGGAAAAACTTCCGCTTAACGGCTTTAACTTTTTTTGGTCGTCCCCTTCTTGCTTTAACCAAAGGCACCAGAAGTTTTGTACTGTAAGGAGGCCCGAGACTGCTTGTGGCAGTAGTTTGTGCTAACTGAGCTGGTGCAGCTTTTAGGCCAACTGGAGTTTGATTAGTAGGAAATGTGGTTAGGTTTCTGAAGAAAGCCTCGCACGATGAAAGTTTTTCCATTAACTCCTTTTCGCCACAGTTAGATAATACGTTAGCCACAGTTTTGGACATTTCACAAAGACTTCTATAAGCATAAGAATACTTCTCTTGTGCAGTGTCAAGCTTCACAGAGGGTGGTGGCTGAATGCTACTTGTTACCAGTGGTGTGGCACTAGCAGTTGTGTAGCTGTCACTCAGGAAATGATCCTTGCGCCACCTGTGCGGAATGCATGCTTTGTCGAAAAGATCTTGCTTAGTAAAGTTGCGCACTGCTAAAATATGTGCACAAGGGAGAGCATACTGATAATAAAAAGCACATGTGCAAGAAGTCAGGCATACTGAAACACTGTACTCCGATCTTGGAGAAACTACTACATAAGAATTAGCAGTGGATGTGACCTGATAAATTATATTTTTAAACTTCTCATACTGCTCAAGTACTTTACTTGCAGCCTCAGAAGTACAGTTACGGGACAAGTCTAGCTGAAATGGGTCATTCAAATCATTTATGTTTAGGTTCAGCTTCACTTCCTTAAGCTTGGAGAATTTTAGAGATAAGACATCCTTATCAATGCAACCTACCAATGCTTCTATTGCTTGAACCAAATGCATACTTGAAGCGAGATAGTTTTTAATCTTTTGACTGTGACACTCAATGCGATTATTTGTATTATTACTAGGGTTGTGCGAATATTACATTCGAAATATTCGTATTCGATTCGAAAATCGTGTATTCGAAAAGTTTCGAATATTCGATAACTTCGAACATTCGAAAAATTCGAATATGCGATTCGATTATCATGCATAAAATAACTCGTCTTCCACATTTCTGCTGCGTTCGTATAGCTAAAAACGTTGCCGAGAGGAGCGAAACACATCGTAAGTACACGGAGGCACGATATCTGCCTGCGACGAGCGCCCCAATACGTATGATTTATTGCTGGTGCATCTCCAACGTGCAGAGCTGTTGGCGGTCATGTAACCGTACATCTTCAATATTATGCGGCCGTAACGTGCCGCACTACCACTCGTTCACTATGCGGGACCACTTCTGAAGAAATGCAGTGACCTATGTGACTGGTGGCGGACTGTAGGCACCTTAAGATACCCCAGTCTGGCAAACCTTTGCCCCATGTAACTCCCTATACCAGCCACTTCTGTTCCAAGCGAGTGTGCCTTTTCAGTGGCAGGGGGGGGGGTGTCTTTGTTACAAGGAAGCGCCTGCTGCGTGATCATGTGGAGCAACTCATATTTCTTCATTATAACATGTAGTCATTTCTTTCATTGTGCCGTGATATTTGCTTGAGTTGTGATGTGCATTGTGCTAGCCTGGACATTGTGTTCTGGAGATAGCAGTTTAGGTTGTGCTGCCAGTCAGGCTGTTAATGTTTTTTTTTTTTTTTTGCAAATAGCTACATGTTAAATAAAGTATTCTTACTGTGGAGGCATTTTTCTTTGATATTCGATATTCGAAGGTGGATATTCGTATTCGATTCGTATTCGAAAAATCTGATATTCGCACACCCTTTATTATTACCAAACATAGGAAGATTTTGCCGATATGCATGTACCCACATTTCCTCACACGAGTTCCAGTTATGCAGATAATAAGAAATGAAATCTGTGCAAGTCATAGCTTGGAGGTCAGCAAGCTTGTTGGTGTAGTCTTGCACAGTGGGGGCATAAACTAAACTTTTTAAGAGAGGAAGCAACTGATCACGTTGCTGTCTAGCTTTTTCATTCACCTTTTGCTGAAAACAGTGCAACACATGCCATGTACACAACAATATGTTAGAATTGGGAAGAATACTGGTTAAAATGCGCAGTTCATTCAGATCTTTATCAATCATTACTACTTTGCAAGCAGACACAACAAATGGGTTAAAATCTACAAACTTCGTGAACATAGGCTCCGCAATTTCAGTCGTCTCATTTCGTAAGAAGGCATAACACACAGGTCTCCCACGACCAGAACCATCTTGAACTAATACAGAGTAAAGAATATAGCCTTCAATGTTTACTTTATATGTTCCATCAATAAATAGAATCTCTGGATACTTTTCCAAAATCTTGCGCATGTGCGTTGTTTGAAGTAGTATGAATTGCAGGTTATTATTTTGATTTATTTCATAGTGAATGACCCAATTTGGATTATTTTTGAGCAAGGTCTCTACCTTTTCTAAAACCATTTCCCCATGATCCTGCTCATTGCGAATAGGAATAGAAAATCTTTGCTTGTAATTGTTAATATCCTTTGTAGTTAACTTTTTGCCTGTTTTCTGCTCGACCAAGTTTTCGAAATCCTTTGCGCCAATATTACATTTCGCAAAGTCAAAGAAATCTTCTTTCTCCGCATCATTCAGGAGCCTCTGCTGAGGATACAAGTCATAATAATCTATGGAATGGTTATGCTTAGTATGTAGTTTAGTTATCTTGTAGTGCAGAGTAGGTGATTTACACAGGCTTACCGATACCGTCATTTCACAGCCAGTACCATTGTATGCTTGCTTTGGTCGCTTTCCTGTCCCCCTTGACTTTAGTGCACGACCATGAATGTAGCTATATCTAATCCTAATATACTCAAAGTCCTTAGATTCCGAAGTAAATGGACTTCTATTACACTTGTTTATCATGACTACATGCTTGCCCTCCCTGCACCACTCATCAAAGCTTAAAGGAAGGAAAATTATCAAATGTTGCGTTTAAATAAACTTTGCTGCCACCGCCATGCAATACATTTACAGAGTTACTAAGCACATTTGGGTTGGCACCAGTTTCTACACTAGTAGCCTGGGCACCAGGGCTGGCAGGCCTGCAGTTGGATGTCAAAGCAGCCTCACAACACTTGGGCTGCACGGGTGCAATGCACCCAGCTTTCCTAGGGTCACGAGCCTCTGTGCCAGGATCGCGCTTCATCCACACCCCATCCTGAATCCATGCTGGTCGATGGCTTTTGCAGAGAGAAACCTTGTTCACAATGTCATTTGTGACAGCTTCACAGTGAGTCGTGAAACTAACTGAGCAGTCTTTCAACTGCTTGCTAGCAACACGCTGCACCTTTTCGAAACTATCGCAAATGACATTGTGCGAGGCACTGGCTTGTCCTTCAGACTTTCTACCACGAACAGTAGAAGAAGCAGACTGCCTCTGTTTCTGGCTTACAACTGCTGTCATAGGTGAAGTGAACCTGAAGGACTTGGCAGATGTCACAGCAAGAACTTTGCCTTCACTGTCTGCACACAGTTCACAGCTCTGTTCTTGCTTGCGCAGTGCCGCAGCCTTCCGCCGCCTCTTCTTTGACTGCACCAGTTTCCACTCACTGTCGCCACGCTGGCACAGCTGCTTCTCCAGCACTGGCCTCCTCTTCCCCCACAGGAGAGCACACAACAAGAGCATTCTCACGCTCCTGTGAGGCTCTCCTTATTCTCCCGTCACAAGTGGTGCTTGCACCTCAACCAGGGATCATTGGCTCAACAGGCCTCCCCTCAGTGTATCCCATGCTCGGTACACTTGTGCCATGGAAAATGGGGGAAGGCAGGCTGTCCCAGGTCCACCAACCCTTGCTTCCCTTGCAGCCTACACGGACACCGCCAACGAGTGTAAAGCCAACACCATGAAGGGTTCTGGCCAGTTGGTCGGTGTCGTGTCTCTGCGCGAGAGCACTGCCGGTTTTCCAAACAGGAGCTGGTGCAGTGGAAGTTCCACCTGCTGCTTGAGAATAATGAACTGTATGCAAACCAAGTGGAGGAAAATCAGCCTCCGAGATGGTGGGGACGCTCTCCTGCTGAGTCCACCCACTCCATGTCGATGCCTTGGACTCCCTATAGGACTGCTGGATGCGTCTCCTCTCTAGATGGATGGATAAGGCATAGGCCTCCCGATGCAGGAAGTCTGCCAGCACCTTGTTGCCAAACCGGCTGGGGTGGACACCATCCCTGCTCAGGCATCCAGGCCAGTTGTCCACAAGACCATCCAGGAAAGTGAAGCCCCTCTCCAGGCAAAACTGTGTCAGGGCGGCATTCACATTCCTGTAATTGTCATTGAAACGGCACACATCCGACAACTGTGCTTCTCCTGGGCGGTACTGATGCTGCCCGCGAGGAAGAATGGCAGAAAAAGCTACATGCAACATGGGATTGCTTTCAATAATTCCCTGAGCGAGCTCGCGATATTTGTCCATGCACATGTTGACACTGTCAACAGTGTTGTTCGTGCCAACATGTACAATGGGGGTGCAAGGGCGGTACTGATTCTGCCCGCGAGGAAGAATGGCAGAAAAAGCTACATGCAACATGGGATTGCTTTCAATAATTCTCTGAGCGAGCTCGCGATATTTGTCCATGCACATGTACAATGGGGGTGCAATGGGCGGTACTGATTCTGCCCGCGAGGAAGAATGGCAGAAAAAGCTACATGCAACATGGGATTGCTTTCAATAATTCCCTGAGCGAGCTCGCGATATTTGTCCATGCACATGTTGACACTGTCAACAGTGTTGTTCGTGCCAACATATACAATGGGGGTGCAAGGGAATTTCGAATAATATCTTTCTATGCAGTAGCAATAAGCTGCACACGTTCGTTAGCACACAAAAGGTCCGCATATCCGTGTGAAACGGCCTTCAGTACTGCCAGCCAACTTTGCACGTTATTTCATATTATTGACTAACCTTGCCGGTCAAGTCACGGCAGTGATCCCCCCCACCCCATGGATGCACCCCCCTGGAAAAATTTCTGCGGACGCCCTTGCAATGACAACACCAAAACTAGCCAGCTTGTCAGCAATCATTGAATGCAAGTGCTCAATCCTAATTCCTCTGTGCGCGGCAACGCTAACAGACAAGCCTCGGCGCGATGGGAAATACTGGTCCACGTATTTCACCATCGAGTCGCCAGCGACCAACACACGCGTCATGTTGCGAACACTTTCAATTCAGAATGACACCACGAAAACAAGAAACACACAACTGGACAAATAATCTAAAGCATTGCTGTCAGTTACACAAATAAACTACGCCAAATACACGAAGAACGTTAGCACGGATGAACAAAGCAAGCGGTCGCGCACAAATACTACAAAATCAGCTAATACACGAAAAATAAATTATAAAAAAATGGGTATTGAAATGGATATAAACAACGTTAGTAAATATAAAATAGCGATGCAAAGGAGCGGATGTGCTTATAGAAAGCAGATGTTCGAGGCTTGCGATTGTGCAGCAGAACAAGGCGTGTAGACCAGAACACCAGCAGTGCAGCAGTGCCGCGGCAGCAAACGCGGGTGACGTGAGGTATACTGGTTATACTGGTATACCGAAGGTCACGTGCCGAACCGGCGACACCGGCGAATTCAAACGACGCGCCAAACCGGAAACTTACCTGCTGGTGACGTATTTTCGTGACGTCACTTCCGTGCGGTCCAGGAGCCACTTCTGTGTGGGACCGGCTCGTGCACCGCGCGGCGCAGCAGTCTCTGCCAAGAATTTCTGGGTTATTTAAAAGAATGGGAGACACATGCCACGAACACAATTGGCGGTTTTCTTTCATCGAGAACAGCGGAAGAGCTCCGTGTCACAATTGAGAGCAATATGACTGCTTGAATTCCTCAGGTCTGCTGGTTTTATATATTTGATGACCTCAAGTTTAATTATTTTATTTATTTATTTATTTACAATACTGCTACTCTCATTCGAGAGCGTGGCAGTTGGGCAGTACAATGATTTTCAGTACAATCAATAAAAAAATAGCGAGAAAGAGGGGAACAAAAATCAAAGCAAAACAAGTCAGATAAACAAACACTAACATTTGTAGCGCAATTACAGCATATGTGGTTTACAGAGAAAACCAAAAACAAGAAACACGATATGTACAGTATACAGTATGGCAAATAAAATGCTGGTTAAAGAACGGCATATTCAGTGAAATTTATACACAAAACGCATAATACATGCTAAGTTCAAGGGAGATGATAAAGAAAGACGGAAAAAGGAGGAAAATGAGGCTTCGCATGAAGTGGCCAAAGAGAATGACAATAGTACAGGTGTCGCTAGGGGCTGGTAATAAAACTAGGGTAACTGAGATTAAACTTCTAGCATTGAGCCCAGCGAATGAACAAGCTGTCGTAAATGGAAAGTTTTTTAGATGGTATGAGGAAATCTATGTAGGCGACATTGGTTACATAGGTGCTCTTACGCAAACACATTTTTAAATGCGAAGCATTTCATAGCGAACCTCTGGCACTTTGAGCGTTTCTATCTACGTATCTAGCTATCTATCTAGCCGCCTACGTCTAGCTGCTCTCATAATCGCCTCCTTAACTTGGTGTAGACCAAAATTTGCATGGGAGGGTAAGAGGATTTTACGAATATGATTGCCGGGTCATGACATGAATAACGTTAAAATCCTGTCGCGTACGTCGTCAAACCCTTTCCACTAGTCACGTGTGGCACATACCCGTTTACCACGGGCCGCAGTGTACGGGTATGCGCCACAGGTGATTGACAGTTTATATCTACCTAGGAACGGCGAGAACATTGGTAACTTACATGCTAGAGCGTTAAGGAAAACCAACATCGGCAGCGTTGACTCAACGAATGGAAAGAATGAAAATTAAGATCGCAGCAGGAATCGAACCCAAGCATTCTGCGTGGCAATCAGGTATTCTACCACTGAGCCACGCCAGGTCTATAAACTGGTTTGGTAAAACAGCCTACGCAGGCGTAATAGCGGTCACAGTCAATTGTGGTTGTGGTGCTGGCTATCTAATTTTACAAGAAAGCAATAAACACTACATGATGCTCCTGCGATGTGTACTCCTACGATACAGGCGTCATATCAGATTAACGTCTGTAGTTCCAGTGTTGGATCCGCTTTTATAGCAGTCTAATAAACTTTACGTTTGTCTTCTATGATTCAGCAAGCTATATTGAAGCATTGCTCGAGCCCGGAGGAATACATTAACGAAAGTTACATATGATATCCACATCACCGCACCGTAAAGTGCACTTCGTCCACCAGAACGACGCAGTGGCCTCTTTATTTCTAAGGAGACTGGGCGATGGCCTCATGCTGACCGAGGATGATGCCAGATTGATTGACAGCCGCTTTGTAGACTAGGCTACGTAGGACACATACGCTCAGGTAGTGTACGAATACGACAAACACCATCCATTGATGTTGGTCTACGTAGCACTATCCAGGCCTACCAGCCTCGACGGCCTATACGTCACCAACGCGAAGGGTGGCTTCAGGTTCCGACATGTCGCCGGCTCTGTCGACAGACAATTTGTCGATGAAATGACCGAGGCATCCACGAATTCCAACAGCTCTACTATACCACATACTTCACCACACATGGACCCCTCGTCACCACGATCACGACCGGATCCTATAACAAGTCATGACCAGCTGCTGGTGCTCACTGATCACGGTGATGACGCCCTTGATCAAGAACTGTCAAGAACTTCTTGCACACATGCACACCGGTTCGTAAAACGTGCGTGAGTTCTCGGGACACGTATAAGCACTACATATCAGCTTACCGCTTCTGGTGTTGGTAATACCCACGTTGCCAGTGGCAGCGTTACCCAACCGTAAACAACTGGTTATATAACACATATGCGGCTCTTCAACATATATATGTGTGCGTATAAAATTTATACAAATCTTTAGCGTCATTTTGTAACGTGCCGCTCAGTAAAACAGTTACGCCACAGTCACCTACCCGCCGCATGCTTCGCATAACATCGACTCCCACGGTACGTGGGATCTGCCGAATTTTTTTCTATTTGCGCCATAAATTCCGATAGTGATTCGATGTTGGTGATAGTAGCGTCAAGTTTATTCCATTCTGATATTGCGAGTGATATTGCGAGTTCTGATATTGCAAGTTAAGTCAGGACAAGCTGAAAACTTTATATGGAATTGTTCGGCAGTCCTCTGGCACAAATGATCATCCTACTGCTGCTCAATTTTTGATTACTATAAATGCCATTGCATTTTATAACTTCGCAAGAGCACCAAAGTCGGGGAACTGTTCGCCACAAGTAATCAGCTCTCTTTATTATCTGGGAATGGCAGTCGCACACGCCTGCCACAATTGACGTCGTTCACAGCCTCATTGCTGGTGGAGATTTCAGTGGCGCGGAGACCGCACTAGCGTCAGGCACAGACCACAGTGCATATGTGGAAAAAAAGAAGCCACGACATGCTGACTTACTATATAGGGATGGTAAAAGCGATGAACGATTAATCGATTAAATGTTCACAATTAATCGATTAATCGTCATCGATTTCCGCCTTTCGATTAATCGAATTAATCGATTAAAGCTATTCGATTATTCGATTACGGCACCCTCCACTCCCGCTGCCAACCTCCCTCCTTGGGGGGAGTGATTCTTGATAATAATAAAAAAACAGGAAGTGAAGAAAAATGAGAGCCCCGCAATTGTCTATCTCAGGGGATGACACCTCAGCAGTAGCTCTCAGGGGGATGGGATAAGGAGGGATTAAAAGAGTAAAAGGAAAGAGTAGGGGTGGGGGATCCTGTCAGTGAAGTTCATGGACGGGGCACGATGAGCCGGTGCACGAGGACATCACGGAAAGGCGGGCCTTAATCGGTGAGAGGTGCTCGGCTTGGCTGACGTGGGAACCGTCACGGCACGACGATCGGCCAGAGGCACGGACACCACAGAGTCGAAACTCAATCCGAGAGAGGTGCTGGGCGTAGCGGACGACGCAACCGTTCGCAGCGGCACGACGATCGGCGAGAGGCGGAGAAAACTCGGCATCGCGGACGACGCGACCACCACACATGAAATCCACCGAGAGAATCCCGTCCCTCCCCCCTTGGCCGTAGCGCATGACTTCGAGGCGCGCTATCCTGAGACGCAGATGCCGTACACATCGCCTCTCTTTCGCTGCTTTCACTACAGCACATATTTCTGCGCTGGCAGAACGAGCCAGGAGCTGGCGGCGGCCATACCCCATAGAGAAAGATATGAACTCGCCCTGAACTCCAAGCACTCCCCAATGCTTCAAGCCCGGACAGGAGGCTGCTCCACCCCATCGAGGCAGAAATGAACTTGCCCGCTTCGCTCCGGCTCACAGTCTACTGCTGCTACTGCCTTCACCTCCTCTCCTTTAAGCTGGTTGAGCGTCGCCTGAGTATACGTGGGGCTTGCGTTGCTTGCGTGTTATATTGTGTAATTATTACACATTGGTGGTTATACTGCTACCTTTGGGATGCCATAATGCCGGGCAATCGGAAGAGGAGAGCAGTGTGGTCGTTGTTCGCTGAAGGTGAGAAAACGAAGACTGCAAGGTGTAACAAATGTGCAAGCACTTCTCAAAGCCAGCGACGGAGACTCTAAGATATCACCAGCTGCACGCCCACTCTATTCACGTGCCAAAGAGCCACCTCCCAAAGAAAGGTGGTAACGACGAAGGTGACAGTGTTGAAGAACCCTATCCTGACGACACCAATCCGCCTCTTCAGGTAAGTTATCAGTATCTCCCTATTTAGTCAACAGTCATCTCCCGACGACGGGCCCCTTGTGTCCAGTGTGCGAAAGTGGGAATTTTCGCACACTGGACACAAAGGGCCCGTCGTCGACACTTTCGAAAGCGGGAATTTTCGATCGTCAGCGCGTGTGATAAAAATATTTGGGTCCATATCAAGCACGAACGATGCCTCTCAAACCATAGAGTTTCCTACAATACCTACTAGAGGGAACTCTGGCGCTAGTGTCTATGGGAGCTGCAATGCATCGCGCTTCAGCCAGCATGGGAATCATGGGTAGTACACGGATTTGTCTAAACTTCGTTCTTTCGGCTCTGTTTGGCTCCGCGTCGCCTGCATCCGCTTTGTCGCAAAACGAAGTTCAGCAAAAATCAGCAGTTTCACTTCACCACTTTAACTTCTTTAGGCCCACCGATTCAAATCTGGTCACGAAGTTCACAACGATCCATTCTTTTATCCAAAAGAAAACCAAAACATAGCAATAAACAAAGCCACAAGTGCGTTCGAAGCCCAGAAGCACGAAGACTAGGCAAATCCGTGTACTACCCATCATTCCCACGGTGGCTGAACGATCGCAGCGCCAGAGTTCCCTCTAGGTCATTTTAGGAAACTCTATGTCTCAAACAAAGAGATATCGGTTTTAAGGCACCCATAAAAAATGTCGAGTAATCGATTAATCGAATAAAACATTCCACCGAAAGCAATTATTCGATTAAAGGCTAAATCGGTTAACGATTAATCGATTAAGAATTTTAATCGACCATCCCTATTACTATATTGCTGGTTATGTGGCGCGTAAGACGCTAAAGAAGACGCAGTGCGAAACTTGCGCAAGATGTCTCACATCAGACAGAAACACAGCAACGGGGAGTGATCAGGGGCCGCGTCTCCTGCGCGCGGGTGGCAGGAGACGGTAGGTGGGGTAAAGCGTTCGGTTCACCCATATAGGGTGTGTTCCAATACTCACCGTAGACGGCTAAATAGACAGCTAAGTGGACAGCGGCCATCTTAAGTCCCATTCCAATTCTCACGTAGCCGGCAAAATAGACAGCTTCGAGAAAGACAAAAAAATCACAGCATATCCACGGGGTGAATGATGATGAGCGGGGCGAAGCTACGGAGGGAATCATCTGTAAACCGTGAAACTCTTCCGTGAAATGCGCCCAGTACATAATATAAAGAGTGTGAAACATCGTGTATATATTAAACATCAAACTTTTATTGTACTGTTGGTTTACGTGGTCCCTTCATTATCACTTGTGATCGGTGAAATGCAAGGAAGAAGTCCGCTCCCGAGCGAAAGAGCGCCAAGAGCGACCGCATTCCCCGCTCGCCCTGTGCGAATTAAAGGCAAGGCTAGAGGGAAGACAGGACGCGCGTTCCACGACGCGAGGTCGGTAGCATGCCCAACGAAAGCCAACGGAACGCGATCGTGCAAGTGCTCCGGCTTCGCATCGCCTCATGGTTCCATTTAGCGTCCCAAAACCAAACATATTGCTCAAGGTGTGCCTTGCGTTTTTCGTAGAAATAATTTCTTTATCATGTACATTAAGACGAAAAGTTGAAAGCTCACTAGAGTGTATCGCCCGCAAAGTATGTCTTTAGTGTGATTTAACTCTCGTACGGCAGGGTCCTCGCGCCGTTGCCGGTCCACCTCGCCCGTTGACGATCGGGCGAGGTGGCTACATGCAACTACTACTACTACACTTTAAGAAAAACATCTGGCGTTCTTTCATTCTGCTTTTACAAAACATCTGGCGTCTTTCGTTGGTTTATTTCATCAATCAACGGCGTTTTGAACAAAATTTTTATTGTTTAATCACGCACAGGAGAAATCTCACCAGGCACTACCTTGGAGGTAAACAATGGCTGCTAATGGCAATGAGAGACAGAAGAAGTCGGCTTTTAGCTAACACTTACACTTCTACTTCTACTAACGTTTCCTACTGGAACATGCCAATGGCTGCTAATGGGGAATGAGAGACAGAAGAATTCGGCTTTTAGTTAACGCGCACGCTGCGAATTTTTTATTGTTCAACAACGCACAGGAGAAATCTCCCACCGGCACCACCTTGGAGGTCAAAGCGTAAGACTTGTTACTCACTACTACGACCACGACGACTACGAGGGACGAACGGGTGCCGCCTTAAGGAGCTTCGCCCCTAAAACGATGCAGGCTACTTTGCTGTCCAAACAAGATGGCGGCTCAGCGCAATGCTCGCGTAGCTCGGATCTCGCCGGTATGGTCGTCTGTACACCAGTAGGCGCTTTTCCAGGCGCTCAATGTAAGCTACGTTAATTTTTTCATAGGTTTGAACACGAAAGAGGCTAAAGAAAGAACATTTACGTTTGTTTTTCTTAGCTTTCTTTTCTCGACGCTAGGTGGCATCACGTCGCGTAGACGTCTTCTAGACGCGTTCCATTTGTCGGACAGCATGACCTCGATGCTGTCATAGAGTTTCCTACACTTACCTAGAGGGAAAAGTGGCGCTGCACGCTGGGTGTGTTCCAATACTCACCGTAGACGGCTAAATAGACAGCTAAGTGGACAGCGGCCATCTTAAGTCCCATTCCAATTCTCACGTAGCCGGCAAAATAGACAGCTTCGAGAAAGACAAAAACGATGCAGGCTACTTTGCTGTCCAAACAAGATGGCTGCTCAGCGCAATGCTCGCGTAGCTCGGATCTCGCCGTTATGGTCGTCTGTACACCAGTAGGCGCTTTTACAGGCGCTCAATGTAAGCTACGTTAATTTTTTCATAGGTTTGAACACGAAAGAGGCTAAAGAAAGAACATTTACGTTTGTTTTTCTTAGCTTTCTCTTCTCGACGCTAGGTGGCATCACGTCGCGTAGACGTGATGCCACCTAGGAAGTGGGCATAGGTGACGACTGTGTACAGCTTTTGAGAGAAATATACCGAGAAAATACAGTTTGTATAGAATGGGAAGGAATAAGTAGCAAGGACAGCGTTGAAATTAGCAAGGGGCTGAGACAGGGATGCCCTTTGTCCCCGCTGTTATTCATGCTGTACATGGCGAGGATGGAAAAAGCGCTAGAAGGTAGCAACATTGGATTTAATTTGTCACACAAACAGGTCGGAGCGATGGTTGAGCAGAAGCTTCCAGGTCTATTTTATGCTGATGATATTGTCTTATTTGCGGACAGTCAAGATGATATACAGCGACTGGCAGATATATGCGGAAGGGAGTGTGAGGCTCTAGGACTAGGATTTAGTGCAACAAAATGTGGATTGATGATATTCAATGATCACGGAGACCATACGGTCTTAATACAGGGCCAAAAAATACCGAGGGTAAGCGAGTACAAGTACCTCGGAGTATGGGTAAATGAGGGGGATAGATATATGGAGGTACAAGAGAAAGCATCGGTAGCAAAGGGAAAGAGGAATGCTGCAAATATGAAGCACAGAGCTTTATGGGGATACAATAGGTACGAGGTGCTTCGAGGGCTGTGGAAGGGTGTGATGGTTCCGGGGCTTACATTTGGGAACTCAGTGGTGTGCATGAAGTCAGAGGTGCAATCAGGAATGGATGTAAATCAAAGGACGGTGGGCCGCCTCGCCTTGGGCGCTCACGGGAAGACGACAAATGAGGCGGTGAAGGGTGATATGGGATGGACAGGCTTTGAAGTGAGGGAAGCGCAGAGCAAAATGAGATTCGAAGAGAGGCTGAGGAAAATGAAGAAGAGTAGATGGGCAGAGAAGGTTTTCAGGTATTTGTATAGAAAAAGCGTTGACACGCAGTGGAGAAAAAGAACTAGGAGGCTCACCAGTAAATATACGGCTTGCAGTGCGGGCGATATGGCAACAAGGAGCATTAAGCGGAAGGTCAGAGAGGCGGAGAAGACTTATTGGATGACAGCGATGGAAAAGAAGCCGGCTCTGAGTAACTACCGAAAAGGAAAAAACGAAATAAGGAGGGAAAGGTTTTATGATAATTCAAGGGGAAGCGCTTTACTGTTTGAAGCAAGGTCGGGCTGCCTGAGAACGCGTAGTTATAAAGCGAGATTCAGTAACGAAGAAGAACTATGTACATGCTGCGGGGGAACTAAGGAAACGATGGAACATGTACTGATTGAATGTGGCGATATTCACCCAGGTATACGTGTGGGCACGAGTCTACATGAAGCCTTGGGTTTTAGGGACAACAATGGAAAGCTGAACACGCCCGCGATAGAAATAAGTAAGAGACGGTTAGAGTATTGGTGGCAGAAAAGTAGAGATAAAGTACAAAAATAAATAATTGGGGGAAAAAAGGTTATTCTGCCTTAAGAGGCAGAGAGATGGACTGTGAATTTATATTTTTTGTTATAATAACATAGATTAAATCAATGTAGATAAGGCATTAGGACAACATGAAACAAGGAAGTTTTTTTTCTTTTTTTTCTTTTTTTATCCTTCGAGCCTGGTGGCAGACATGTCACCGCCCCGTTATAAAGGGGACGCTCATAGCATCCATCCATCCATCCGTCTCCTAGACGCGTTCCATTTGTCGGACAACATGACCTCGATGCTGTCTTCTAAGCTGTCAGCGTAGACCGTCTACGATGCTGTCCAGAATTGGAACACAGCCGCTGTTGGACGCATGGGAATGCCGGGATATGTGAGCTTCGAACTTGACTCGGATTCGTATCCTTCACGTAGAGCCCAGAAACCTCGAAGACGCTTCTGGCTTCAACGCGTTCCTTGCGTCGAAATGGTTGATTTCTTACTGAAGGAGCACGTAGTGAGGTATTTGTTTTTTATTATTGCAGAAAAACAAGTTTTATTTAACATTGGAAACTTCTGCGTCGATGTATAGTTTTACTAAGCGTAAAAATTAACCAACGGCTGCTAGACTTGGCAGGCAGACGACAAAGGCAGCGTTCTTTCTGCCACTGTTCGTCGTCTGTTTCTTTCTTTCGCCGTTTGGTTATGCCGTCAAGGTGAGTGGACGTTTATTTTAAAATATAATACGCGTAAACGACATCCGCTTATAAAAGTTTTGTTTGAGAGAAGCTTTATTTGCGCAGTCGTATCCGCTTTTGAGCCGAAGCCTCGCACAACACCAGCCAACACAAGCCTCGCAGCCACGTATACCGTCATTCCCAGCGCTCCAACGGCGGCCCTTAAGAAATTCGCATAGACGGTGGCGCCAGATTTCCCTCTAGGTATTCTTGTAAGAAACTCTATGGATGCTGTCTTCTAAGCTGTCAGCGTAGACTGTCTACGATGCTGTCCAGAATTGGAACACAGCCATAGCCGCTTAAAACCGGCTTGACTTGGCTTGAAGTGTATAAGTATGTGGCGGCAGAGTAGCGTTCAGGCCGCCGTTTATTTCCGCGTGGTGTGGTGGGTGTTAGCAGAGAAGGCACTACTGATGTTGGTTTTGAGCGTGAACTGTGTGCGCGAGAACCGCCTCTGGCCGTGGTGTAACCGTGGGGATGTGGTCGCGTTGTGTAGAGTGTTGTAGAAAGTTATTCATGTGCAAGTCGTTGCCGCTTTTGTTTCTGCGATGTCCCCGTGTTCAGTGGACCGCCGCCAAATCTATAAGCAACGATAACGAGCGTGAGATAAAGGCCATGCGATTTGTGAATGTCTGTAATAATTGGTTCTTGATGGAAAGGAAGAACGGAGTGTCTATCGCGTTACGTCTAGACGTAACTATAGGAGCCGTTGCAGTTACGTCTGGACGTAAGAATAACAAGTTTTAAAGTTACGTCCAGCGTGAGATTAGACGCACCGAACCGATCGGCTCTAGTGGCGCAGCGGACTAGTACGTGTCGTGCTCGGATCTGCGAGGACGTTGGTTCAAACCTCGCTGTTGTCCTTCTCTCTTTTTTTTTTATTAAGTGCTCCACGGGCGCCGTAATATTTTTTGTTTAAGGAAATCGCCTTGGTGGCAGCGGTGGACGCCCCAGCCCACGTCGTTGGCGCTCCGTACCCTTGCTGTAGTGACACGAGCCACTCGAGCAAAATAGTGGAGCGACGACGGCGCACCGCGAAGCGACAGCGTCCCAGTGACACGAGCCAACCACTGAGACTGGCAAGATAATTATTAAACTTAAGTGCGCATTGTGAATCATACGGTGGACGTAACTTTAGCAGCTGATTATGGCTCCCTGCGTCGTCTGCTAGCCACACCGTGTTCGCTAGTGTGCGAACGTCCTGCGCGCGTCCTCAGAGGGCAGCCTATTCTGTTGTGTTAGCACAGCATCAAATGCTTGTACGTATGTCTGCACGATATAAACAAGCATTTCAATTTCCAAGACTTGTATTCAGACTAATAAGTGAGGAAGACACGCAAATTGGGCGAGTTGGTGAGGTTCCATGGTAAAAATATAAAGCAGCGCTTTTTTAAACACAAGACGAAGGAATGGAGGGACACATACGTCTCTTCTTTCCTTCGTCTTTTGTTTTACAGCGAAAGCTGTTATGAGATCATTTCACCGGCCGTTTTTGGCGCCGTAGTTGTCCGCCGCCGCCGCCGCCGCCGCCGGTGTCCGTAACCAGTATCGCTCGAAATAAGAAAAAAAACGAAATTAGAAAAAATTCCAGGATGGAACGAGGTTCGAACCTGGGCCCTCTGCGTGTGAGCCCAGTATTCAACCTCTGAGCCATGCCGGTCCTTGAAACTGCTTTGCAAAGAGGTCCTATACAGGCTTCATGTCGGGAAGGAACCACATTAGCATATGCAATATAGCGTGGTAGAAGAGTAAAATAAGCGCCAAGCATCGCACGACGCGAATTCTGTAACGAGGCGTCACACAATGCGAATTGCGCAACGAGTAGGTTGTTGAATGCTTCCAACCCATTACGAAGGCTCTGCCATAATTCTTCGTCGTCATCAGGCAGAGCATCAACAAAGTGCGCATAATGCCTTACATGCGTTTATCAGGGAGCACGGCTCTCCGTAGAATGACGAAAAATGGCACAGTGCCTGCTGCCCTACTTCTCAAAAATTACAATGATTTATAGCGTAGTGGGTTCCTCGCAAGTGCACTTGTATTGGTTGCCAAGGAAGCCCATAAGCGCATGATCAATTTCCTCGGGGTCTCAGTAAAGTTCTTCGCCCCCCCCCCCCCCCCGTCTCTCTCCCACGTCAACGTATGTTATACAGCATGACGGGAGAGGGAAATAGCAACCGGGCATCACCCAATGCAAATTACATAACTGGTGGGCCGTTTAAAGCTTCCAACCCATTACAAAGGGCTGAGGCATAATTCTTCATCGTCATCAGTCGTCGCGTCAACAAAGTGCACATAATGCCTTACAGACGTGTAGCTGGTGCCTCGTTTCTCCGCAGAAAGACGAATAATGGCTTAGTAGGTGCTTCCCAACATCACAAAAATTGTGATTCATGGCGTAGTGGGTACCTTTCTTGTGTACTTGTATTGTAGCCCCAAGAGAGCTTAGAACGGGCTCTATAAACGCCGCTCTTCCAGCTTTCGCTGTGACTGTGCTGCGGTTTCAGCGCAGGCCTGGCGTTTTTTAAAAAGCGCTGTTTTATATTTTTAAGAAGTGAGTGCATGCACGTGTCGGTATGGAGGTGTGAATGCAGAATTTTTGAGACACAATTATTATTTTATTTTATTTATTTAGTACCCATAGCACCCATACAGGCATTACAGTGGGGGGGGGGGGGGGGAGGGGTGTACAGAAGAAGAGCAAACATGAAAGTTGCAGGTGCAAATGAAAATGTAGATTATTCTACGCCGACACAAACGTACACAGCTGCGTCGAACACAGCTACATCAAAAATGTCGTATACAAAGAGAAAGCACAGTGATACTAATAGTTAATGGCAATGCGAACAGAGATTACAACAAAGCGCGGCAGTGGTAAATATATAGTACAGCACAAGATGCAAAGGAAGCACTAAAAGAAAACAACACAGTTTGCAAATGGGATACAGTGTAGATCATCGTGATTACCAGGCGTACGCATGATTTAAGGCTCAGTGGTCAAAAGATTCAATCATTTTTATTGCAGAAAAGAATGCGTCATTAGACGAAATTCCTACAATTGTGGAAGGAAGTCGATTCCACTGACTGATAGTTCTGGGAAAAAAAAGAGTTGCTGAAGGACGATGTATTGCATTTATATTCTCTTATCTTGTGTTCGTGATCTTTGCGTGCTGATGTGTAGTGAGGCTGGTTAATGTATACGTCACGGGGAATTCGAGTATGAAAATAATATATGCTGTGTAATAGCTTCAGTCGAAATGACGCTCTTCGCATGCTGCAGAGACTTCCATTTTAATATCGCCTTAGATTCGAAGGTCTTCGAAGGATTCGAAGATTCGAAGGTCGAAGAGCTTCGAAGGTCAAAATCTGCATTTCAAAACTGTTTCTTCGAAAAAAACAAAAACAACTCGAAATTGTTTTGGAAATATCTAAACGACACATTTCTAAGGAGGAGTAAAGGAAACGCCCTTGATGAACTGACCATCGAAGGTATTGCAGCCTCCGGGACTGAATTAGCTGATAAGTTTAACGAATTTTTTACAAGCTTTACGCCTTCTGGATGCCCACAAAAAGCGCTTAGTTTCGTTTCAAACACTGTTAGTGAGTCTGTAGTATTTCATGACACTGACAATGACGAGATGTTTTCCGCACTGATGAACCTTAAAACGACCTCCGCTAAAGATTGCAATGGGCTACAAATAAAGCCAATTAAGTTTGTTGCCGATATTTTAGTTCCTTGTCTAGTACATATATTGAATCAATACATTGCATCGGCTGTTTTCCCCAAAGGAATGAAAACCGCGAAGGTTTCTGTTATTTTCAAAGGTGGCGAAAAAAATCTTTTATCTAATTATCGTCCAATTTCCGTACTTCCTTTATTTTCTAAAGCCTTTGAAAAAATTTTATTGAAGAAAGTAGACAGTTTTTTCCACAAGCATTCATTGATAACCGATTTCCAGTTCGGATTTCGTAAAGGGAAATCAACCGAGTCTGCTTTGCTGTTACAGAAAGAAATTATTTTGCGTAATATTGACCAGAAAAAATTAACGCTTGGAATATTCATAGATTTCACTAAGGCGTTTGACCTCTTAAATCACGAGATTTTGATCGATAAGCTCAATAAATATGGTATACGAGGTCCTTGCCTTGATGTTTTTCGGTCGTACTTGAATCAACGTAACCAAGCAGTCACTGTTGATGGTCAGGTATCTGCTCTGCGGTCAATCAAATGCGGTGTTCCCCAAGGTAGCTTGCTCGGCCCTCTACTTTTTAATGTTTATATTAATGATATAATTAACATTTCTAGTGACCCACAGTTCATTCTTTATGCTGACGATACAAGCATATTTCTTACCGGGCACAACCCCGACGAGCTTATATATAGAGGAAATGCTGTTTTAGAATCGATGAGTGAATGGTCAAGGGCAAATGGATTGCTCATAAACACTAAAAAAACGAAAGCTATCTTTTTTCGGCCCATAAATATTGTGGTTGCCCCTACAAACCGCCTAGTGCTTTACGAAAATCAAATAGGTATAATAAACTCTTTTAAGTCACTTGGAGTAGTTTTTGACTCGTTATTGAGATGGACAAATCACGTAGCGTACATTGAAAAGAAGTTGCATCAGTCAGTTGGTTTCCTTTCCAGATGTCGATTTGATTTCCCTACCCGCTTAAAACTAAGAATCTATCATGCTGTCTTTCAATCGCACATTAATTATTGTCATTTGGTTTGGGGCACGACATCACAAACTAACCTAAACAGACTATTGGTATTACAAAAGAAAGCCGTGAGGCATGTTGCTGGCGTTAGTTACAGAGCACACACTAGAGAGTTCTTTGTTAAATATAATATTATTCGCCTTACCACAACTTTTGAACATCGGCTACTGTATCACTTTAGATTTTCACCACCCGCCTAAAACGAGTTTTTCATATCTTTAGCTAATTTAACCTTAAAAGACAAAGCTGTTTGCACTAGAAGTACTGATAAGTATACTGTTCCTCGCGTGAGAACTAACTACGGAAACCAAACTCTGCAATTTCTCTTGCCAACGATCTTAAACACATATGAAACAGGTCATAGCTACGTACTCACCTTGACACCTAAATAACATAAAAAAATATTTTGTAAGCTGCAGTGTATAGGTTTTCTTGTTTTTGCTTTCTTATGTCTGCTATACCAGTGGCGTATTTCATTTCATTTTTGTCGAAACTTGCGTAGATCTAGGTTGTAGGTCTAGCTTGTATGTAACCATACAACGCTATGTACAGTGTGATTATTTACTTGTTGACTGCGTTTTTGGTATGTCTGCCATGTATATTGTATGAATGTATTATGTTGGGCCTCAGGCGCACTCAAGCTACAGTTTTGTAGCTTTTGGTCTGTGGTCCTTTCCCCCCCTTTTTTGCATGGAAAAAATAAAGACTATTTATATTCCGTTGCACTAAACTGTCTGTCATACATGGGTATATTAAGCACATATCTTGCCGCCATGGACTGATCTTTTTCTAATCTTTCTTTGTTTGATGCTGTTGAAGGGTCCCACGCGCAGCACGCGTATTCCAGCGCTGATCTTACGCATGTTTTATATAGTAACTCCCGGGTTTGCTGTGGAAATGCACGTGTATTTCGTCGCAAAAATCCCAAACTCCGACAAGCTTTACCTACGGTATAATCCCCATGCCGACTCCATGATAAAGAGGGGCAAAAGTAAACGCCTTGGTATTTGTATTCGCACACCATTTTTACCGGTGAGCAGTTTATTGTATATTCGAATTCACCTGCACTTTTTTTTTTCTGTTGAACCTCATGCACACCGTTTTCTTAAGCTTCAGTTTCATTTCCCATCGCTCACACCATGCGTGTATCGCACATTTTGGATCACAGATCAGTCAATTTCAGAGGTAATTTTGCGGTATACCATGCAGTCGTCTGCAAATAGCCAAATATGATATTGTACGTTTTCGTTAATCTCATTGATATAAAGTAAGAAAAGAAGGGGTCTCAGAACTGATCCCTGAGGCACCCCTGACGTAACATCAGTTATTGCAGACTGTTCGCCGTTTACAACTACGCATTGTCGCCTCTCACGTAAATATTCAGCAACCCATGGAATAACTTGGGGATTAATGTCAAAGCTGGACAGTTTTTGCAGTAATAAGTAGTGCGAAACGGTGTCGAACGCTTTCTGAAAGTCGAGGAAAATACAATCAACCGAAGAGTTATCGTCCAATGCTGCTGCTAAAACATGTGTGAACTCTACCAGTTGTGTGACGCACGATAGTTCATGTCTAAATCCGTGCTGGTTTGAGTTCAATAAAGAATTACTATCTATATGCTTAACAATGGCGGTATATAAAACGTGTTCAAGAATTTTGCAGCACACAGAAGTGAGTGAAACGGGGCGGTAGACATGTTCACTGCGGGCATGGCGGCACCGCAGTGAACATGTCGAGTAACCCTTTCGTCTTCTTGATCCAGGCGCTCGGCCTTCTGCTTTCTTGCGACCGCTTCGCGGGAGGAATCTGGACACCCAAGCGGACCACATCAGCGCTGACTGCTCCGCCGTGCACCGAGTGCTGCAAAACACCGATTCAAGAGCTGGGTGGCGGCGCCTTTCTCGGACAGTTGGATCGACTGGACTACGCCCCCCTCAGAGGCGTATCATCCACCCCAACGATATCGACATCATACACATATAAACAGCGCTGTGTGCCTGGCATCGGCATTGGGCATGGCGGCACCGCAGTGAACATGTCGAGTAACCCTTTCGTCTTCTTGATCCAGGTAAGAAAGCATTTTGGCAAATGTTACAAAAGTAACGAAACCTGTCTTGTAGTGCTGCCATGCCCAGGCCAAGTGTATGCAACTGTGTGTAATAGTATCGATTTACGACGACGAAGTGTTTCCTGTGTAGAACACTGATTTCAGTCTCTGCAATTTTTCAAGCTTTTGTTTGGGTTTTGCGGAAGACACCGTCCCCGTGCCTGCGGAAATGGACGTGGATACACCTGGGCTTTCGCCCAAACCATCCACGTCAACTGCAGCTGCTCCGAGAAAGCGCACCGGCCACCCGAGTGATGCCGACAGCGAGGACACGCTGATCTATTCTACGGCCAGTGACGAAAGCTCAGATGAAGGTGACTTTGTGCCTGTGACAAGGCGCAAAGCAAAAAGAAGACTACTGATGGCATCTCCTTCATCAAGTAAGACCACTACGAAGACGCGAGAGTCACCGGTTCACACAATTCTGTTTGTGCCGGTGGCTGCTGCTGATAGTCTAAACCGGCTCAATCGTCAAGCCACGTCTAGGTCTCTTGAGGCCATCGCCCCGGGACAAATCGTGGATGTGCGGATCAATGGCCGTAAGAATGTTCTCGCCATAGACGTCACGCAACGAAGCACACTGGATGTATTGAGCAACGTCAAGGTGTTGGAGGACATAAACGTGCGTTCCTACATACCTGACGGCAGGGACTCTACAGCCGGTGTTATATACGACGTCGACATTTCTATAAGCGAAAGTGACTTCCCGGCTCTCATTAAGCCGGTGACGGAAGGACTTATCATACTGCAAGCCCGTCGTCTGGGTAACTCACGCTGTGTTAAACTGGTGTTCAAGGGAGACAGCCTTCCATCGCAAGTCAAAGTCGGCCACTTTCGACACGCAGTGCGACCCTTTGTGCCGAGGCCACTTCAATGCCGGAACTGTCTTAAGATGGGACACGTGAGCGCTGTTTGTACAAACCCTGCCGTGTGTTCGCGATGCTCAGAGTCGCACAGCACAGACGCCTGCCATGCAGAACATCGCAAGTGCGGCAATTGTCACGGCCCCCACGACGCATCGTCAAAAGATTGCCCAAATATGAAAAAGGAGATACAGGTGTTGAGGCAAATGGTCCGGGACGGCTCAACCCACAGAGAGGCTGCTGCCAAGGTGCGACGCCGGCGTTCTCGTCGCCGGAGGCCTTCTCAGCCTGCTGCCGAAGCTGGGAACGCACCTCTCCAAATGACCGTCCATACATCACCACAAGCGTCCAGCAACACCGGCAACGAACAGTCCAAGAAAGACGCGAGCATCATCGGCCCACCTGACGCATGGCCAGCGCTGCCGACGGTGGACCCGCCAACAGAGCCACAGCGCCGCTCGTCTAAAATCACTTCCGAACGACAGTGCGGGGATAGTCGAGATAAGGAGATCGTAGCCATGGTAAAGGCCCTCATGAATACGATTCGTGCGCTCCTAACTAGCATCGACACTCCGGCGGCTAAGAGTGCACTTCAAATATTGGATGCACTGAACCCGGTGCTGTCAAGCCTGGAAAAGCACCATGGCTCTTCCTCTGCAAGCCTTCCGTAAAGATGTCAAAGAAGCATCGATTTTCCAATGGAATGCCCGAGGCCTCAAACCCCGCATATCGGATATTCGACCGTTTGTGTTCAAGAACCAATTCCCCATCATCGTCATTTGCGAGCCACGCCTTCACAATGCATTACGGTTATCTAGGTACGAAGCCTTCAAGTCGGCTACCTGCAACGAGCAGAGTAAAGTCATCGTTTATATCAGATGCGAGCTTACCTATATCGAACACCCAGTAACACCTGATGATAACAACCAGTATGTCTGCCTGACAGTAAAACGCAGGGACTTCACTTTCACCCTAGTAGGTGCATATATTTCACCTTCAAGCCGTTTTGACTCTGCAAGACTAAGCGCAATTTTATCAGCGACTCCTGGACCGTGGATTGTTACCGGTGATTTCAACGCTCACCACCCACTATGGGGAAGTCGGAAGATGGATCGTCGTGGAAGACAAGTTGTCTCCTTTGCGTCGGATCAAGAGCTGCGCTGCGTAAACGACGGCAGTCCTACGTTTCTACGGGGATTGACCTACAGCAGCTGCCTCGACCTCACGTTTGTGTCACGAAACCTCACTCACAAGGTGCAGTGGTTTGCAGACAATGAGACCCATGGAAGTGACCACATTCCGACCTATTTAAAAATCAAGGGCCTGAGCAAATTACAAAATTTCACCGCCACGCCTCGCATCGACTGGCCAAAGTTCAGGTCGCTAACAGAAGAGCGGTGTCAGGAAAATGAAGCTCGTCCTCTCGAAAATCTGGAGGGTATGATCAGAGATGCTGCTCACGAAGCTACTTATAATTTTGAACCTTCATCGAAATTTTGCGAGTATGAAGCGGAATTGGAGCGGCTCAGAGCTATCCGTCGCCGTGCCGAACGACGCTATAGGCGCACAAAATCCATTTACGACTTGAGGGAGGCGAGACGTCTGCAGCAGAAGATTCAGCGTCGAATCAACTCACTCCAATCATTCAGGTGGAAATCTTTGTGCGAGTCGCTTGATCCACACAAGCCTCTATCGCAAATATGGAGGATTGTTCGCGGCCTACGAACATCGCCGCACCAACATCGCCCCTTCAAATGCCTTGCTCTCCACCAAGGTCGCCGCGAAATTGAAGTCGCAGAAGATTTCTGCGTGAAGGTTGCCGGTCAGGTGTCCAAGTCCACCACGCGTTACTTAGGAAGCGCGCCAGGTTCCAAAGATTCAAGAATGGACAATCTGTTCTCTCCAGAGGAACTTCAGGCAGCCTTGACTGCATGCAAGCGATCTTCATCACCTGGACCTGATGGAGTCACTTATCTGGCACTTTGCAACCTCGGTCAAGCAGCTCGGCGTGCCCTTCTGGCCGTGTACAATGACTCATGGTGCAACGGACTGGTACCGTCTTCGTGGAAATCCAGCCGCCTCGTTCCCCTGCTTAAGCCAGGTAAATCTCCTCTAGACTTGACCTCATATCTCCCCATCGCACTTGCCAGCTGTTTTGGAAAAGTGATGGAGAGGATGGTATTGACTCGCCTAGAGTGGTACTTGGAGCACTATAAGATATACCCTGAGGCTATGACCGGCTTTCGGCGTGGACGGTCGTCCATCGATAACGTTATCGACCTGGTTTCGTCGGTGCAACAGCAAAAGAGCCTAAAAAGATTAACCGCGGCGATGTTCTTGGACGTGAAAGGCGCCTACGACAACGTATCGCATGAAGCCATTCTGGATGTCTTGGCAAGTATTGGATTAGGAGGCCGTGTTTACCAATGGATTGACAGCTATTTGAAGGCCAGGACCTTCTTTGTACAGACTGAAGATGGTCCAACCACGCACCATTACACCTGTCGCGGCGTGCCTCAAGGTGGAGTTCTGAGCCCCACACTTTTTAACTTATTAACACGAAAGTGTTTTATGCCGGGGTCCACCAAGACTTCAGTGACGTACTTCCGTCACGGAAATGATGTACGAAAAATATACACGATCAGATGGCAAAGAAAAAAAACTTCCGTCAACGGGCATCGAACCCACGACCACTCGGTCAGCAACAACAGATGCCGGGTACGCTATCCACTGCGCCACGGTCACAGACACTAGGAGCTTTACTAACGCGCTTTTTATATCTACCACTCTACCGGTCGGCGCGGTGGCGTTTTCCTCTGGAAGCGGTAAAGTGAAGTAATTCTTCATTGCTGTGGCCTCCGCGATTAACACCTGCAAGGCGTCACACGTCCGTCCCATTTGGCGCGTTTTCAATAGAAGTTCAATTTTGTCGATGCCGTAACTCACCGCGAGGTGGCGACCTTAGCCCAAGCGTCGTAAAAGCGTCGGCCTCACTCAGAGCATCACGCTAATCCAAACCAAAAAAATCACAGCATATCCACGGAGTGAATGATGATGAGTGGGCGAAGCTGCGGAGGTTCATCGGTAAACCGTGAATCTTCCGTGAATTCTGCCCAGTACATCATCACCGACGTGAGATAGGGCGCGTTTATACTAAAGGTTCGATGAGTTATGACGACTTGCAGCTCACTTTAATTTTACATGTACGCTGTGAATTTTCATTGTTTAGAAAACCATTGCTTTAGGAAACATCTGGCGTCTTTCGTTAAGCAGCTGGCGTCTTTTCCTTTTGCTTTAGAAACATCTGGCGTTCTTCCGTTTTGCTTTTACAAAACATCTGGCGTCTTTTGTTGGTTTATTTCATCAATCAACGGCGTTTTGAACAAAATTTTTATTGTTTAATCACGCACAGGAGAAATCTCACCAGGCACTACCTTGGAGGTAAAGAATGGCTGCTAATGGGAATGAGAGACAGAAGAAGTCGGCTTTTAGCTACCGCTGCGAATTTTTTATTGTTCAACAACGCACAGGAAAAATCTCCCACCGGCACCACCTTGGAGGTCAAAGCGTAAGACTGGTTACGGACTACGACTACGACTACGAGGGACGAACGGGTGCCGCCTTAAGGAGCTTCGCCCCTAAAATAGCTCTGCGACGCGCGCCTGCCTCACCTGGATGTAACACCGCGTTCCCCGCTTACGCGCTCGCCCCGAGAATAATCGCGGCCGGGGGGCGGCACGACGCGCTTTGCGTTTCGCTCTAGTCCGGCCGTGGTGTTCAATCACATTTTAACATGGCGCGGGGTGGCAACCAAGTTCTGCATCCAATATGCGGCGCTCTTCTGGCTATCACACCTTGTTCTCTGATTACGCTTTCACCGTTAACCACTACAGCTACCACAAGGTTCTGTGTAATCATTTAACATGGACGTTAGTCGTCGGGATGGAGATGTACCACCAATCATCAAAGTGGGTACATCGACGTTAAACGGTGCCATAGCTGCCAGACATCAATATACATTGTGCAAACTCTCTTATATCAATGCACAGTAAACATTCAGTTACTTCTGTAAGGGCACGCTTTACTTTCGTGTTATTCTGATTCCTATGACGGAGGGATCAACCATCTTTTTAACTTAGCGCTTCTCGGCCTGGTTGACGCACTTCCACGGTATGTTCATCTATCAATATATGCCGATGACATCTGCATCTGGGCTTCGGGGGTGACGCGTCTTCACGTACGTGCCAGGCTTCAGAGAGCGGCTACACTGACGACAAAGTACCTTCAAGGACGGGGGCTGGAGCTGTCATCAGAAAAGTGCTCACTTGTTGCCTTCACGCGCAAGGCGATGGGCCCGTATGTAATTAAAATCAACGGCCATGCTATCACTTATGAGAAGACCCACCGCTTTCTGGGGGTCATAATCGATCGCGACCTGTCCTGGAGCCCTCACATCGCCTACATGAAGAAGAAACTGACCATGATCACCCACGTCTTAAGGTTTCTTGCTGGAAAATCGTGGGGTGCATCTGTGCGAGCGATGCTTCAACTTTACACCGTTCTGTTCCTCGGTTTCATGCGCTACAGCCTACCTGTGCTTTGTAAAACCCGAAGAACGAATGTACGTGTCCTCCAGTCGCTTCAAGCTCAAGCACTGAAAATATGCCTTGGCCTTCCGAGATGCACATCTACAGCAGCGACTGTCGTCATCGCGCGTGACCATCCAATCACTACATACATACGCGTCGATGCTTTGAGAATGCACATCAGACATTTTGCTCGGATTCCGTCGCACCACCTCGCCTCACTTCCTACATCTAGGCCGCACTCTGCGTTCAGCGGTACTGTAGCATCACATCGAACAGTGATTCCCTCGACCTTCAAGCATGCAGAAAGACCGCCGTTACCATTGTGGTGTCTACACCCACTCGAAGCCCTACTCACCATTCCCGGAATCCAAAAGAAGAAACAGTCGTCATATTTAGCCCTACAACAAGCCACACTACTGTACCTGCACGAGAAACACAGCGGACGCCTTCACATTTACACGGACGGTTCTGTCTCTTCTGAAAGCTCAGCAGGGGCAGTATTTATTCCCGCGAAGTCAATCACCATAAAATTCAAAACAACGCATTTGACATCATCAACGACCGCAGAACTCGCCGCCATCCGTGCAGCACTAGAATTTGTAATTGAAGAACCTTCGCAAGCTTGGTCCATCTTCTCTGACTCCAAGGCAGCTTTTCAATGTCTTATGTCGCCATTTCGTTATGGACCTAATGAGCAGTTAGTCGCTGCTATAAGGCTTCTCCACCACCATGCAGTCGAGAAACAACACAACATAGCGTATCAGTGGATACCGGGTCATTGTGGTATATACGGTAACGACCGTGCGGATGAGGCCGCCCGATCTGCACATGACAGTGACCACTACGCAGATATACCGTTCTCCAGAACCGACGCAGCTACAAGACTTCGTTCGCTGGCACGTGAACTCACACTTGCCCAGTGGAACTCGGCTGAATTCACCAACGCTCGTCTACACAGCTTGGATCCCAATCTCCAGCTCCGTCTTCCGTCAGGAATATCGCGAGCTGAGGAGACGCTTCTGTGCCGCCTGTGGCTTGGCGTGGCCTTCACGAATGCCTACTCCTGTCTGATTGGAATGGCCAACAACTCCACATGCAATTACTGCAGCTGTGAAGAAACGATCTCCCATCTTCTGTGTGAGTGTCCCCGTTTCAGTGCGCCAAGACAAGAACTTTCCAATGCGCTAGATAAACTTGATAATCGCCCTTTGTCGGAGC
Organism: Rhipicephalus sanguineus; assembly: GCF_013339695.2. NCBI lineage: Eukaryota > Metazoa > Arthropoda > Arachnida > Ixodida > Ixodidae > Rhipicephalus > Rhipicephalus sanguineus. Next base: position 3,516,611 of record NC_051181.1, read on the forward strand.
AAAGGGTTTTGGGACCCTGGCCGAGTCCATCGTCAGCACAGAAGGCTTTAAAAGCATTATTGCGCTTCTTGCGGACAACTGGTCTTAGAGACAGACTCTAAGAAGTGACATATTCTCGTTTCCTTTTTTTTCCCATCTCTTTTTCTTTTTCCTTTTCTGGCTCTCCTTTTTTCTAACATCTCTCTTCTATCATCTTTTATCCCCCTTACCCCTTCCCCCAGCACAGGGTAGCCAGCCGGTCTAAGAACTGGCTAACCTCCCTGTCTTTCCGCTTGTTTCTTCCTTCCTTCCTGTATAGTATCGTTGAAGTACTTATTGATGCTTGCTGGTGATGTAGAAATTAACCCCGGCCCTAGCAACCAGGAAGTCTTGACCGAAATTCGCAAGTTGGCTACTGACATGAGTGCCTTAAAAAATGACAACAAGGCCATAAATGAATCTCTGGAAGCCATTCATGTGAAACTAGATACTCTGGCAAACCTTGAGGGCAGAATCGCTGGGGTTGAGGAAAAAATAGCGACATTTGTAGATACCATTACTAGTCTTCAACTAAAGGTGGATGACCTCGAAAATAGAAGCAGGAGATCAAATTTAATTATTTATGGCATTCCGGAAGGAGAAGACGAGAGAGCTAATGACCTAGATTTAAAAATATCCGAAAAAACTTATTAAAGGTACTCTCGGTGTCACGATCTCAGGAGTTGAGAGAATGCATCGCCTAGGCACTAAAACTGAAAACAAAACGCGACCTGTTATCCTCAAGTTACAATGTTTTGAGGACAAGGCGAAAATAATGAAAAACTGCTACAAGCTTAAGAATTCCAATGTGTCTGTTGGCGACGATTTTTCACTCCGTGTGCGTAACATCCGAAAGAAACTTTGGGAGAGCAGCAAGAGCGACCGAGATAAGGGTGAAAAAGTTACACTTGTGTACGACAAGATTAAGATCAATGGCCAAGTGTACGTCTGGGACGAACACAAACAAGCCAGAGTAGTCACGGGAAAGAAACCTTTCGTCCGAAAGGCAAAAAACTGACTACAAATGAAACGCCCTTCGGCTTGGTGATAGTGAACATAAACGCTAGAAGTGTTGTGAATAAAAATACAGAACTTGAAGCATTCATTCTTGAACATCAACCCGACATCGTAACAATTACCGAAACATGGCTTTCTCCTGATATTTCAAGTAGCAATATATTCCCTCCCGGTTATACTGTCATGCGTAAAGATAGGTGCTCGCGCGGTGGTGGCGTAGCAATTTTGATAAAAGACAATATTTACGTGACACCTATGCCGGAAGTTGCTGATGCTGAAGTACTTTGGTGTAAAATCGCGATAGCTAATTCCTTCATTTATTTAGGCACCATGTACCGCCCTCCTGATGCTTCTCATGATATGTTACATGTGCTAGCGAATTATATGGAAGCTATTTTTTCACAGACTGCAAAGATAATCCTTACGGGGGATTTCAACTTTCCTGGTATAACGTGGGACTCCTCTGATAGTACTGCCGATACCAACCACGCAGATGAGCTGCTTGATCTAGCTTTTAACTTTAGCCTTAGACAGCTTATACGGGAGCCTACACGTGTTACTGCAAAAAGCAGGAATGTACTTGATTTGACGTTTGTGAGCGACACTATAGCAGAAGACAGTGTTTCATGGGAAGTTGTCGACGGCATATCTGACCACAGAGCGACTAAATCGTCCTTGTTGTTGGGCGCACCCCCGCCTACCCAAAGAGGGAGTACACAAATTTTCGACTGGGCGAATGCCGATGACGTCAGCGTACTTGATTACCTAGATCACTCTTATTCCACCTTTAGCTCGTTCTCGAATGATGATACAGTTTCAGTAGATGGATTATGGACAACCTTTGAAAGAATCATTCAGCACTGCTTATCAAAATATGTTCCCACAAAGATCAAACCAGTCCGTAAGACAAACCCTTGGATAACAAGAAAAATAATACAACTAAAGTGAAAGCTTGCCAGATTAAGGAAATTGAGAAATAAACTATCGATACCAGGCTACACTGTTAAAATATCCTAACACTCTCGTGCACTAAAATCAGCTGTAAAGATGGCAAAGGATGAATACATTAATGTCACCTTAAGTAGATTTATCAAAGAATCTCCTTCCAAGTTTTGGCGATACCTAAATTCGAAGCCACGTTAGACTAGTAATCCATCACCGGCCGAAGCTATTGCAAAGGCTACAGAGTTCAATGATTACTTTGTTTCAGTATTTACACGAGACGACGGTAAAAAACCCGACCTCAGTTCTCTTCCGGGTATCAGAGCAAAACTAGATGACTTAATCCTAACTGAATCAGGCATTTTTTGCCTATTACTTGAAATTGACCCTAAAAAATCCTGTGGCCCCGACAACATACCAAATGCATTTTTGAAACGCTACGCAGAATGGATGTCAAAGTTCTTGCTGAATATATATGTAAAATCATTGAAAACAGGAGAAATCCCAGATAAATGGAAAACTGCGAAGGTTATTCCTATCCATAAATCTGGCGACCTTACCAACACATCAAATTACCGACCCATCTCGCTTACTTGTACGGCCGGCAAAATCCTTGAACATCTAATCCTGAAGCACATTGTATCATTTGTAGAAAAAAACAACTTAATTGTCCCTAAACAGCATGGCTTCCGGAAAGGATTATCCACGACTACCCAACTGATTGAGACAATCCACGACTTAGCGCTTACAATGGACAAATGTGGCCAAGCTGATATAATATTTTTAGACCTATCCAAAGCATTTGATCGGGTTTCCCATCCTAAATTACTTCAGAAACTTACCCACTACCTCGGCGATAACAGCATCACCAAGTGGATAAAAAGCTATTTAGTGGACGGCGTCAATATGTCTGCTACAAAGACCACTCTTCCAATTACGGCGGTGTGCTATCTGGCGTCCCACAAGGTGCCGTTTTAGCTCCTATGCTTTTTCTTCTTTTTATCAATGATTTGCACATCAACTGTAACGCAACGGTAAGAATGTTTGCAGATGACTGTATTATCTATAAGGAAATAACCTGCCGTGAAGATCAGGTAATCCTAAACAGAGCCCTTGAACATATAACACAATGGTGTCAAACGTGGCAGATGGTGACTAACGCAGAAAAAACGGTTTGCATGACAGTAACGAATAAAAAAGCGCCCATGAACTTCCCATATTATTTAGAAGGACAGATGTTAAAGAAAGTGAAAGAGTACAAATATCTAGGCCTCATAATTTCATCAGATCTTAAATGGGACAAGCAGGTAACTTATGTTGTTAACAAAGCACTGGCAGTTCTGTACTCGTTAAAACGCTCGCTTAGGTGCGCATCCGTAGATACTAAACGCCTAGCATACGTCACACTCATTCGATCTATACTTGAATATGCAATAATATGTTGGTTTCCCTTTCGTAAGCAGTACATAGCAAAATTGGAGAGCGTCCAAAGAAAAGCACTTAGGTTTATCTTTAATAGGTATCGCCGTCGTGACTCCCCTACAGAACTATTAATGCAAGCCGAACTCCCCACTATACAAAATCGAGCCAGACTACTTCGTCTTAAGTTGCTTTTCCTTCTTCTCAATGGCAGCATGAAGATCAATGTGAGCAACTATTTACTTCCCTCAAATACAACCAGTTCCCGAACTAAACACACCAAGCACTTAGCTGAATACAGATTTCACAACGACATTTTCAGGTACTCTTTTTTTCCGCAAGCAATCCGAGATTGGAATAGTTTGCCTAACGATGCTGTCGAGTGCACAACACTCGAAGCTTTTATTGCTAAGATTTCAAATAATGCTTCTTAATTATTATCGGCATGCAGGCTCGCTGCGTTGTGCAATGACAATCTGTTTCCCTTCTCAGTATGTCTTTTTTTCTTGCCTTCATTTTATTTTGTGCTGTTCATGATTTCGTCAGCATTTGCCGAGCCTTGTCTCTATGCAATAAAATGTCTAATTTATATATAGTTTCTTTTTAATGCTTTTTTCGTGCGCTAAGCTTGTAACATGCTGTTCATCGCTGTTTTTCTCATTCTTGTAGCGTTTGTAAATTAGTGCAATTTATGTACCGACAGTTCAATTCGACTGATGTGCGCCCCTACTTGAACGGTGTTCTTTTGAATATGTGTATTACCTTGTAACATTCCGTTTATTATTGTTTTCATTTTGTAGCATTGTGCAATAACGGCGGAGAGCATATGTACTGTCCAGTTTAATTCAAAATATGTATGCGCCTACCCTAAATTGCTTCTTTTGATTATGTATTTTACCCCCTTTCCTGCAACAGCCTCAAATGTGAGGCTAGCAGTATGTTCAAATAAATAAATAAATAAATAAATAAATAAATAAATTAAATAAATAACGTTGCGCGGGCCAGATTTATGTATAGGAGCAACCGATGCCATTTTCCAATCAGTCGGGAGAGAACTGTGTTTTAAGGACTTTTCGTAAATGACTGTTCGCAATCTCGTGAAGTGTTGGCGATTTAGAAATTCTTGTGATACCAAGCATGAACTATAGTCTGCAAAGGCCGGTTAGCAGTAAAAAAGACCTCAAGTCACGCACTTCTAGAGAGGTACACGGATTCATGCAAGCAGAAAAGCAGAGTGCACAGAGTTCCACTTCAACTATAATTACACAGAAATACAGGCTTTTTTTTTTGTAGCCGCTGTCGAGAGTAACGATAGCACGACGCGACGTTCGGCTGGGCCGGCGACTAACTGCCCGGCCATGTTTATTGACAATATATATATACACCTGTAACTAAAGTCCCTCTAATATAGGGACCTTACCTGTAACCCCTTAGTGGCGCCGTCTGTTAGTGTGTTAGGGTAAGTGACGCCACCTAGGATTAATATAACAAAATACAACAACACTACATCTCTCTTCCCAAGATCTACAAATTCAGTCTGTTGGGTGGGACCACACGCCTTCCGGATCTGGTAACCTTGTGGGGTATGCTGTCAGGGTCTGCGCCGGTACTCGTATCGTGCTGGCCATGTGATGGTTCCTCTTGGCTGAGTCTGAGCTCCTGGTTTGGGCTCGAGCTCGGAAGGGAGACTGGGGATGACGCACACGCACTGAGATCTGGGGAATAAGGCACGAGATACCGTCGGTTTCGTTGTATAACTCCGCTGGGAGTTTCCACGATGTAGGATCGGGGACGCTGGCCCCGGCTAAGAACTTGGGCCCGGCACTTCGCATCAGTTACCCACACTTCTTCTCCTGAAGAGAGGTCCCGGAGCACTCTCGCCCCGTGCCGACGGTTGAAGTCCCGAGTTTGCCTTTCCTTAGCCGCGGCGTCCTTTTGGAAGACGACGTCTGGTCGTGGTAGGTCCGGTGACAGCTTGGCCGGGTACCTGGGAATGCGTGTCCGTAACCGTCGCCCCATGAGAAGTTGGGACGGGCTGTACCCTAGCTGTGACCCCTGGCGTGTCACGATACGCCAGCAATGCCAGGAACCGGTCGTTGCTCTTGCGGAAAAGATCCTTCACAGTCTTAACAGCCCGTTCCACCGCACCATTCGATTGAGGATAACCAGGACTGCTAGTGATGTGTCTAAACCCATAGCTCTGGGCAAAACTTGAGAACTCGTGTGACGAGAACTGGGGGCCATTATCACTTCGAAGCACTTCCGGTATGCCGAATCGAGCCATGACACTCTTGATAGCCGATATCACCGCTTGGCTAGAAGTGTTGCGTAGCGTGATAACCTCAGGATAGCGTGAATAGTAGTCCACGAGCAGCAGAAAATTTTGTCCCTCCAAGTGGAACAAATCTGCACCCACTTGTTGCCATGGGTACTACATTGAAGGTGTTGGCAGAAGAGGCTCGGCACGCTGGACCCTGGTAGTTGCACAACGTTCACATGATTCCACCATAGACACGATATGTTTGCCTATATGAGGCCACCAAACAGCATCCCGCGCACGTGCCTTGCATCGGTTTACCCCCTGATGACCCTCGTGAAGTGAATCCAAGACATCCTTCTGCAGAGCCTCCGGAATCAACAGACGTCCTCCTTTAAGGAGCAACCCATTGCACACTGTAAGCTCCCCTTGGTACCTCCAATACTTCGAGAGGTTTGATGGCACTTTGTTTTTCTGAGGCCAACCTTGCCTGCAGTACTTCACGAGGGTAACACACTCGCCATCCATCAAATGGTGCTGACGAACTGCTTTAAGGCTAACTGGTGCGCCTTCCACGATGTTGCCGACGACCTCACTGACGTACAACTCTACTTGGTTTCCTTCTGCTGGAGACGCTGATGTGACGGGGGCTCTTGAGAGGGTATCAGCCGCTGCCAGCAGCTTCCCTGGAACGTACAATACCGTGTACTGGTACCTCATGAGTTTCAGTCGAATCCTTTGGATCCTTGGTGGTAAAGCATCGACATCCATGGAACCAAGCAAGGACGTGAGCGGCAAGTGATCGGTCTCGATGGTGAAGTGTAAGCCCCGGACATACTCGTCAAACCGCTTGACAGCCCATGCAGCTGCCAAGGCCTCCTTTTCCGTTTGACTGTACCTTTGTTCTGTTGGTGTGAGGGAGCGTGATGCGTAGGCCACGGCTCTGCGCTCTCCGCTCGGTTGGTCTTGTAGCAAAACGGCACCTAAGCCAAACGAACTGGAATCAGCGGATACGATGGTCGGGTACAGTGGGTGGTAGTTAGCCATGCAGATGTTGGACGACATCATGTCTTTCAACTTTTGGAAGGCGACCTGCTGGGCCAGTCCCCACGCCCAGTCACTTCTTTTGTTGAGCAGTCCTCGAATGGGTGCCGTCACCTCTGACAGATGGGGTAAGAACCGTCCCACGTGGTTTACCATGCCCAATAGTCTGCGGACGCCACCGACGTCGACTGGAGGTTCCATGCTCTTGACAGCAGCAAGCTTGTCTGGGTCCGGCGAAATACCGCTGCCGCAGATAACTACGCCGAGGAACTTGACGCTTGTGACGCCGAATTGACATTTCGACTTGTTCAGGGTCAGCCCGGCGTTTCTCAGTCGAGCCAGCACTGATTGGAGCCGGCTGTCGTGTTCTGCACGGTCGCGGTCAATAACCAAAATGTCGTCGATCATGTTTACGACGCCTTCTTGAACCTCGAGAATGTAACTCATTTGGCGCTGAAAGTACTCGGGGGCGGACGTTATCCCGAATGGCAGTCGACGGTAGCAATACCGTCCAAACGGCGTTATGAATGTTGTTAATTCTTCAGAATCTTCTGCCAGTTTTACTTGATGAAAACTTGATGTAGCGTCAAGCTTCGAGAACACCTTAGCATTACCCAGTAGTCCCAAAACTTGGTCTACGGTGGGCAAGATATGGCGCTCACGCAACACTACCTGGTTTAACTTGGTGAGGTCGACGCAGATGCGATATGAACCGGATGCCTTCGGTACGACGACCATACCGGCGCACCACGGAGTAGGCTTTCTAACGCGTCTGATCACGCCCTCCGCTTCAAGCCTGTCAAGCTCCGCCTTCACGACACCGTGTAGAGGGATGGGCACACGTCTTGGGACCAGCAGCGAATAGGGGACAGCATCTGGTTTTAGGCGTATAGTGTACGCTTCTTGCAGCTCGCCCAAACCACAGAACAGCTTGTCTGATGCCGCCTGGTTGCCTTGCGTCTCGACCACCGGATCCACGAACTTGACCACACCCAGCTCTTGGATAGCAGGAAATCCCAGAAGTGGCATGACCTGTGACCGAAGCACGTAAAGTCGTTGCGTTGCCGACTTGTTCTTCCATTGCAGAGTGGCGGTAAACGTTCCCAGCACGTCCAGCGGTTGTCCCGCCGGTCCTGAAAGTTCACCTTCCGGCGGCTCAAGATATGGCGGAATTCCAGAAAATGTACTGGGGACGACTGTGACCTCGGCGCCGCTGTCAACTTTGAAGCGTAGAGGCGTTCCGTCCACTTTTATATGCACGAACTTGGCCCGCTCTTCGCTGTTCGAACCGACAGCATCCAATTCCACAACGAAAAGTTGCTTGCTAGCCCGGCAAACCACTGCGAAATGGCCCTTTTTTCCACATTTGTTGCAGGTTGCTCGGCGTGCGGGACATTCTGAGCGCAAATGTAAGGACCGGCCACAAAATCCACAAGGCGAAGAAGCATGCATCCATGGGGCAGCTGCGTTGCGCGTCTCTCGCTGCTGTGGGCGGTTCTGCATGACTTTTGCCGCGTCCACGTTTATCGATTCATGATGCGTTATCACCGCTGGCGAACATGCTGAAAGATTTGCCCTTTCCTTCTCTGCGTCTTCCGCCTGACGGACACAAATACGCGCTTCATCTAACGTAAGCTTTGGATTGCGGCAGAGCTTATCTGATAACTTCGTGTCACGAAGGCCAACGATAAAACGGTCGCGGACCAGTCGCGCCTCTATGTCCCGTGCAGAGTAATTGCATCGTTTCACCATATTTCCCAGTGCCGTGAAGAACGCGTCAGCTGTCTCGCCTGCCTGTTGAACACGTCGGTGGAACCGTGCGCTCTCGTAGAGCTCGTTGGCGGGGTGTAAGTATCCGTCCAGCTTACCAACGATGACGCTGTACTTTGAATAGTCTTCGTCCCGTACTTGCAATGAACACAAAATGTCCCGTGACCTGGTGCCCATGCAGTATAGCAGCGTTCTGACGCGAACTTCATCGTCCGCCGCATGAAGACCCGTCGCAAAACTGTAGTCGTCGAACTGTTGACGCCACCTCTGCCAAGCCGCTGGGTTCTCGAAGTCGAAATGGGGTGGCGGTTGCAAGTTGGGCCCGGCGACCATGGCCACCATGGCTTCCGCCGGTCGCCGCAGGTAGCTCGCTGTCCTTGTTCTGCTCCGCCCAGAGGCACTTTTACTATGATGCAGATCCCACTTCTGACACCATGTCGAGAGTAACGATAGGACGACGCGACGTTCGGCTGGGCCGGCGACTAACTGCCCGGCCATGTTTATTGACACGATATATATACACCTGTAACCCCTTAGTGGCGCCGTCTGTTAGTGTGTTAGGGTAAGTGACGCCACCTAGGATTAATATAACAAAATACAACAACACTACAGCCGCTACAGCAAGAAGTATATTGGTGCAGTCGCACAACACCATTTATATTGTAGTATGGGCAGAAGACAACCTAAGCCCGTACAAATAAAGCAAGAAAAAAAAAACATCGAGCACAGTGGAAAACACGACTGTCGCCGAAGGCCAGTACCCCGTTGATTGGCGGATTGCGCTTCTCACACACGTAATAGGAACCTTAGGACGGCTTCGTGCATTAATGTGGCAATGGAGGGCGTATATACCACCATTGGGCTGTAGTCAAACGCGCTTTCTTGGATATGTGCAACACTTAATTGGATATGTGCCGCCGACCGCCCATCCATACTACACTGCTAACGCCGCGACGGTGAGCCCAATCTCGCAACAATGTGTTGCGAGTAGGCCAAGTAGGCTGCACCAACATAAATGGACGGAAGGAGGCTTTCTAAAGACGACATTTATGTGTACACACGCGGGGCAGCTGTACCGATTGTTATTGTATGGACGTAACCCTAGTGGACGTGTGATACATCAACACGGGCACGCAAACCGTACTTACATCAAGTTCGATGGAGACCTGCAGTTATTTCACTAACCGTGATTGCCCCAAACTGAGGTTGACCGCCTCAACGAAGCTAAGGAAAAGGCAGCACCCGAGACGATGGCTGAAGGCAGCGTGGCTCCGGCGGAGGCCGAAATTAACGTCTTCCTAAAGTGCGTCAGCTGGTCTGTCTCGACAACAGAGCTGCTGATACAACAGTCCGGCAAAACAAACCACGCACGTCTCAATACACAAGTGATGCTGGTAAATCGGTGATACGACAGTGATACTGAATTTATGGCCGCTTAATTCAGCGAGCGGCCGTGCTGAACGTTACAGTTACAGTGGCTAGGTGTAAACGTCTAACCTTTCACAGCGACCACAAGGTGACCACCCCTAACTTACGTCAAATATTCTCAGGGACAGTAGATTGCAAACAGCAAGGAGTTGTTTTAGTCTGCGCATTACGCGTAACCACGGAGGAAGAATTGCACCGTGGACCCCGTGGACGTAACGCTAGCGGTGGCTATAGTTACGTCTGGGCGTAACGATAGCGACGGCTACAGTTGTCTGGACGTAACCCTAGCCGCACCGTTAAACAAAAGTGATGGTTCAAGTACACTTCGCCCAAATGACGTTCCAACTGTAAGTGATCGATCCACGCAAGGCACGCACTTACCACACATACACGTCCGCCATAGTACAAGCTGTGCGTCAGACAGACATTCACAAATCACGTAACTCATGGCCTTTATCTCATGCTCGTACAGCTCGTTATCATATCTTATAGATTTGGCAATGGTCCACTGAAGAGGGGGTCATCGCAGGAACGAAAGCGGCAACGACTTGCTTCGACTTCTATAACGTACACAACGCGATCACGTCCCTACGGTCAGATGCGGTTCTCGTTAATGCGCACAGTTCACGCTCAATATCAACACCAGTACAGTAGTGCGTAGTGCCGTGCCTCCCCTGCCAGCACCCACCACGCAAGCCACACAAACGGGCCACGCAGAGCACGCACTTACCACACATACACGTACGCCACAGTACAAGCTGTGCGTCAAACACACACATTTCACAAATCACGTAACACATGGCCTTTATCTCATGCTCGTACAGCTCGTTATCATTGCTTATAGATTTGGCAGTGGTCCACTGAACCGGAGGACATCGCAACAAAAGCGGCAACGACTTGCTACGACTTCTACAACAAACACAGTTCTCGTTAATGCACACAGTCAGTGCTAGAGCACTGCACGGGCCCGGGCCGGCCCGAAAGCCCGGGCCCGACCCGGCCCGCGGGCCGGGCCGGGCCGGGTAAGGGATTGTTGGATCGGGCCCGGGCCGGGCTCGGGCCCGGGATCTTCGGGCTCGGGTCGGGCTCGGGCCTGAGCCAGGCCCGTATTAGGCCCGGGTCTCATACGTATCTGTATAATTGCGTGTGTATGTTGTTTGGCTTTGTTTTTGTTGTTTTGTGGGGTTTAACTCTCCGAAGTGACCTAGGCTATATGAGACGCCGTCGTTGAGGTCTCCGGGTAATTTAAACCACCTGGAGTACATTGGCGTGCACAGAAATTGCACAGTACAAGACGTCTACAATTTTGCTCCATCGGTATGCTACATATAATTTCAAGAAACGCCTAATATAAGTTTCCTCCATTATAGTGAGCGAAATACGTTCCTGGGTACCGTGTAAGGAAACGGTAAAGTGCCTAGATTAGTGTATATAAGATGTGTTCACTTCGGCGCTCTAATAGACAGTTGTTTTGGAAGCCCTTAGTCCAGTCTTGCTTTAAGGCGTAACATTTTCAAAGATCGAAGGCGGTCACACGAAGACGACGAGACAGCCACCTTCAGGGAACAGCGAGGACGGTGGCTCGCTCGCTAACGGGTGTGCCTCGCTTTGACAGATCTATGGCACTGCGGTAGCGGTGACTTGGGGAAGAAGGGTGGGACAAAGAACGTTCTTGTTTTGAACACGTTGGGCGCAGTTGTCTGCCGAGGAGTAAACACGACAGCTTTAATTTATGTAACGCTGCCCAGCCTGGTGTATTCCTCCCAGAAGCAGCTAGAGCACGTTTTTTTTTTTTTTTTCATTGCATTGTGCAATAGATGAAGTTTGCAGGAGACTTGCTACTATTACTCAACAGCCCTAGCTCGTATGCTGTTGATGTAGACTCAACCTAAAAATGACTGCCATGTTTATTTTTCCCACTTCATGGAGGTATTTTGTAGTCGTTCTTTGAAATGCAAAAATAAGATTGCGTGGTTAGCACTGCGTGCGTACATGAAACAGCCAGCTATGACTCCATTTATATTTTATATTGCCCTGCAATTATTTCGCAAGAGTGTTACAGGCGTAATTAACAGAAAGTATGCACAGTACCAGTGAAAGTCGTGACACTGAAAAAAGTTCCTTGAACAAGCTCTAGATAATATCTGGTGTGCGGCAGGTATCTTCACAATCACCGAAGGTTGGACAGTGTCTCCTTTATGCTCAAGGCATAACTAGCTGAAACGGGCCGGGCCGGGCCGGGCCCAAACCTTCCGGGCCCGGGCCGGGTACGGGCCACATTTAAGAACACCGGGCCGGGCTCGGGCGGGCCGGAACATGGCGTTTTCGGGCCGGGCCGGGCCCGGGCCGGAAAAATCGGCCCGTGCAGAGCTCTAGTCAGTGCCTCCTCGTTCACGCTCAATATCAACACCAGTACAGTAGTGTGCCTCCTCTGCCAACACTCGCCACGCAAGCCACACAAACGGGCCTGAACGCTACTCTGCCGCCACCTACTTATACACTTCAAGCCAAGTCAAGCCGGTTTTAAGCGGCTATATGGGTGAATCGAACGCTTTGCCCACCTAACGTCTCCTTCCACCCGGTGGAAGGAGACACTGCCGTGATCAGGCCTCCCTATTCACAGCGCACTTTGAAAACGGAGGCCTGACATAACCCTCCGGACCTCTCAAAGCAGCTATTGCAAAACTTGGAAATAGTTTCACCACTTATGGTACATTCGATTGGTCGTTTTCGAGCGCTCGGCAGGCGCTGAAAAAAGTGTGTAAAATAGCAAATAACCATTGCTACTAACATTATCGGGTCAAAACATGATCAGGAAGGAGAAAGATGACTTGCATACCTGCTTGTTCTCGTTGAAAAGGTTTAAACCTGTTGAATTCAACAGTTTCAAGTTTCAAACACAGTCAGAGCGCTCTCAAACGACCAGGCGAATGTACCATTATTATTTCAGCGTGAGTAAGCTGCATGAAAAAAGCGTCGTGGATTTCAGCGCTATCTTGAAAAAAAAAATACAGATTTGCCTATTCTGGGATGTGAAGAACATTAAAATTTCATCACAAAAAGCCTCATGAAGTTCTACATTTTACTTATATTCCGCTTCTTCACGAAATCACTGAACAGCGAAAGAGAAGTAAAGCAGCAAAGAATGAAGCTGCTATGAGAAGATGCATTTAAATGACTCTTACGAAACCCATGTCAAGGAACCAATAAAAATTAAAACTTCTGATGCTCTCAATTCTGTCTCGTGAAATGATAAGCAGGACGGATGCACTGAGGGATGGTGGTCATCACTGGGGGACTTGTGTGACGCCAGACTTCGTGCTCTTCTGCAACTTTAACTGGCGCTAAGGTATTCCTTACTTATTTGTACTCAATGTCACGTTTTGTAATAAAAGCAAACACCGCAGACTTTCGACGTGAAAAGGTAAGCAAACGCGAGAGCGCGGTTGTGAACGGCTCCGCCAGCCCGCCCGTAAGCGAGAGTCGCGGGAGGGGCGTGTGCTCAAGGAACTCCGATTGCCCGCAGCGCCACCGCCGCAAGCATCCCCGAGAGGCCGCGGCGGAGAGCGGAGACGGCAGACCATAGAGTTAATATACTGACTTTAGAGGAAAAGCTCCCCATAGGGCCCATGCTAAGGTGGCCAGAATGGGGAGGTGTGCTGAGCGCCGCGCGTTTCCCTTGCAAGAGAGGGTCCCTCTGCGCGCCGATGCCGCCAGGGGCGCTGCTGCTGGGGGCGCGGGTAGCGCGGGTACAACCGCCGCTGTCGCAGATTGCCCGTTGGAAGGCTATTAAAAGGGAACGCGGCGTGTTTTTTTTTTCTTTTCACCATTTACGCGTTCTTTATTGTACACGAGTCATGCATTAGTGAGCTGTGGTGAAAATGCCCTATAAAACGAAGAGAACTGAACGCTGGTGCTTCGTTCCTGGCTGCTACGGTCTGTAATTAGATCAGAGACACCAACAGTTAAAACGTGCATTTTTAAAGATATACAGTTCGCATCAGAGACAATCATTATATGTTTTCATTTAAAAACCTAGATTATTCTTTGAAGTACAATTGGTCGTGAGTGAACACCCCTCAGATTATATTCGCATTAGCGCTGCTAGAACTACTCAATGTAAAAATATAACATATTGGCTCTTCAAGTAAGCTCAGTTCGATCCTTCGCACACAATGTCGTGATATTTTTTTTCTCCTAATGCTAAACAAATGCCGTTTCTGTATTTAAATTACCAGTACACAATTACCTTGCTCACATGACAATTAGCAATACAACTTCTATGTCAATAAAAAAACCGCGACTTATGCATCGGTAGAAGGTAAGGTTAGGACAACGTCACTAGACTAGGTTGCTAACCTAGTCTAGTAACGTTGGGTTAGGCATCATCTCTCGCTCTTTTCAGTGGTCTTTTTCAATTCGACTTCCCAATCATACACCTAAGGCGCTTAGCCGTGCTCCCTATTGGGTTGCAGAAATTAGCGCTTTTTTTTTCTGTCTTCCTCTTATCATCCTATATATACACCTATATTAATTACAGAAATACTGGCTGTTGTTTTAGCAAGCTCTCGTCAAATGAATCAACAGCAGTTATAGTTAAAGATTATCTTTCGGTATGTTCAGCACTTCCTATATACGGCAGCGAATTCAACACTTCTGAGCATGTTTCGTTATCTAATACCTGCAAACTTACAAAAAAATTGGTTGCTGAGGGTACTGGGCCACCGCGGATTGTACCTAAATGAAATGGTGGATTCATGAGCCTCAGTATCTCTATGTGGAGCTCTGATTCCTAATTTACCAGATACGCCTTATGCGACAGCTTTAAGGTATAAAAATGCTTGTTTACAAAGCGACACTCGCAAATTATCACTGGATAGATTTAAAAACTTCGTACATGTAAGGTATTGCTGGAATAAACAGCGGTGTGCATCGTGACAATTAGAAGTTTCTTACAGCAGATTACGCGGTCAAATTCCACGAGTGAATTTTTATTTATATAATGCTGGTCTCATGGCGTCCCCGGCCGTTGTGCAAATTTTGCAATGAATTGAAACAACGGACCACTTCCTTTTATTCTCTCGCTGATATTACAATTAGAAAAAAAGGTACCTCGTAGCTCCACTTCAGAAGATATGATTAACAATAAGTTACTGTTTTGATATTCAGAGGGATGTCTGTTATGCTGTATTCGGTTATATAAACATGACGAAAAGATTACCGCGATGGTTTATTTTTCTTTCCCTTTTCTTTGTTCCAAATCCATTTTGTCTAGATCGATCCTTTGCATTACTTCACTTCTAGAGATTTACTACCGCGAGGGTTATCTCTTTCATAAATTCCATCTGACAGTATGACCACTTGCTCATTTATCATTTTCATTTACTCGATGTTTACTTTTTAATCTTACTTTCTAGTTACGCTTGGCTTCATATGTGTTTTTATTTAATTATCCGTATTGTGTGTAACGATTTTTTTTTCTTTCGAGGAAGTAACACCAATCGACATTTGCTGGTTGGTGCGCACCGCATGTCACTCCTATTTATTCTTTCTCGCGTGCATTCCTTCACGAAAATCAGTAAAAAAGGAGAGGAACATGAGAAACGTACGAACTTGAGCTTGTTGGTACACATTCATAGTAAAAAACAGCGCGAAAACTACAAGGACGAGACAGCGCTAGTCCTGTTTCATCTGTCTCGTCTTCGTAGTTTTTGCGCTGTTTTTTACTAGGAGAGGAAGATGTTACAGTGTGCCCTTTTTTACTGCACCCGCTGAAAGAGAAAAGGAAAAAGACGATTAACGCAGCAAACTGTTGCAAGCTAATAGCGCGAGACAGGTTTGCCGTACATGAGCGGCGCTACGCGGCATGTCGTCTGCTCGACTCCCCGCGCCTCTGCGTACAGCGCCCCTTGCGGCATCGGCGCGATTTGGGGACCGGTTTTCGCGGCCGCTTTTCACACCTCCCCATTCTAGGCTAGCCCACGACCTCCTCTATGTCGTGTTCTAGCCACCCTACCCATGCATTGAAACCCATAACCGCATGGGTTCCGCCATGATGGAACAAAACGATCGTTGCCAGCGTTGCCAGACCCTGAGACGCTCGCTATATTTGACGGTAGTAATCAGTTTTAATCTACCAACATAAGCCAGCTACGCGCTGTTCAGAGAACATCAGCTCAGCGTTGCCATCTGGTGAAACTCGCCACCAGATTTTGGAAATTTGGTGAAATTCTGGAGCTTTTGGTGGCCAGGTCGGCAAACTTCTACACCAGTCAACATCTGGTGAAATCTGGGGAAAATCACTCTACCGAACCTCCGCCCACCATCGCTGCTCGTCCAAACTTATAAGCACAAGGTAGCGCGTGTGACCGCCTGATTCTAAGGCTTGCAGGATATGGCTGATATTAGCATTTGTCTATTGACTGTACTCCTCATTTAATACCCACTGTTAATACCTGTGTTGCTGCGCTACCGCTAGGGCATAGTTAGAGTGCACGGTGAACAAAAGCTTCTTTCTGCAACGCATGTCTAGTTATAAGAGGCTTCAGTAGACGGCGCCAGCTGTTATAACCTTTCTCGCCAAGTGCATGCCGAACGTCGCACGTGTGTTTACGCTCAAGGACATTAGTGTGATCCTGTCAGTCATCAAATTTGCTTTGTATAATGCTGTGTGTCATTGCATTAATGACAACAAAATAAATTTGATATTTAAAGCAAGTTGGCATCGAGCCTGGCTTCTACACTGCAAGTGCTTGCCGCGCAAGTGATCGGCACTGCATCGTGAAAATATCCCGTCACGGCGCTCATGCCGCAAGGCAGTCTGGAAAAAAGAAATGGCGGGTTCGCGGTCAAGCAAAGGCACACAAGAGTACAAAGTCCAGGATGGTACCGGCTATAAATATCGAGAATTTTAGCGCTCCTGATCCCCTTGTGTAAGCGCTGCACCTGTGTCCAATCCTTTTTTTTTTTTTTTGATTTTCTGAGAACCTATATCTCTCGTATTTTTCCATACGCGAACAATCATAACTTTTTGCTAAAGAAGATTTTTCATTAAAAGTTGGCACACTTCCTTATCACATGAGTGGGTGTGCAATGAACCTCGATAAGCAAAATCGTGCAACAAGATTTATTATGCCTGCCTGTCATACGAAGGTGCCACTAGTTATTGTTCATCAGATTTCATTTGTTTTGGTTCATTGCACAGGTCGAAACTTCTCTTATTTCTCTAGAAAAAACTTGTTTTTTTAGTGGAATCTCAGGTGTGTTCGCGTAAATCCCATTTTTAATGAAATTCCTAATTAAGAAAAATTAACAAAAAAGAATTTGCTTTGTGATGCTCACGTGTGCCTAAAAAGGTGTTTTTAATGTAGACGAATAATTTCTAGTGCTTATTGCTTTCTAAAAATTTTTTTCCGACACTTGACCTTAAAGGCTCCTCATCATGACTTTGTGAAAAATAAAATGAGTTCTTCACGAATGTTGATTTTGTAGTCCAGAGGTTCGACGGAACTCCGTCTGGCGAGGGGCATAAACATTTCTTCCGAATAAACACACTGGCCCTAGTTGCAATGTAAAAAAAAAACTTTAGCGAATGTTTGTTTATTTGCTAGAAATGTTGATTTTGGGTCGTTTTTATGAATTTCGTAACAATTTTAATTTCTGGTGAAATCTGGGGAAATTTTAGCAAGTGTCTGGTGTCGTGCCCACTTTACAATCTGGCAACGCTGCATCAGCTGTGTTTTGATGCGTGAAGCCGTGTGTTAGTGTACGGTTGTCTGTGCAGCTGGTCCGGTTGATAACAGTTAAAATTTCCACCTGTTTGTGCATGGGTTTTACTAGGCACTCCCTACCAAAGTGTCTCCGTTCGCTGGCACAAAGGTCTCTCGACAGATTCGCAGCTCGAACTTCGAAGCAAAGTCCGTAGGCCGTGGTCGCGCGCTGATTCGACTTGCAATGGCGAGACACCTGTATCCACGTTCTTTTTCAGCTCATTGCTGCCGTACTTCAGCGCAGAGAGCCGTAAAGCAGAAAAATGTCTATTGCTGCATGCAGCGGCGAATGTGAGTGAGACATCTCCCGAAAGCTTCAATCGAAACTAAAGTTACACGGCCCACGAAGCTTTATCGCCGTTAAAAAGTATTTAAAAAAGTCGGTTGCGACTAGTTCGTACGTAACTTTCAGGTCTTGTCTCATCTCTTCTTTGCCGTCCGTCCTGGTTTGCACTGATACACTGAAGTTTCCACCTCGAAAGAAAAAAGGGCTGTCACATGAAGTCGAGTGGTATGCGGCGACAGAAAACGCGCACAACGGGACACTATGACAACTACGAGATACACGTCGCGAACGAAGTTTCAGGGGCTTTAACACGACGCGCAAACCGGCGCAATCGGCCGCAAGCACACACTCGCGTACTCGCGAGTGTTGATATGGTGGTGCCATCTAGTTAACCAGCCTGCAAACGCTCCTTTCCGCGCGCAGTAAATTGCATAAATAGCCGCCGTATTCTTTCGTAGAAGTATTCAAAATAAACACAAAACAATATCCGCAAGTTTTTAATTGTGCAGATGCTTCTTTAGGATTGATATGTGATGGCAAGAATGACAACGTTCCAAGATGTCAGCGTTCTTGTGGTTATAGGTCTCGCGGCCCAGCTTTTCCTCTAGAGCCGCGGCAGACTAGCCCGCGAGACCGCTAACCACAAGAGAGCTGACATCTTGGAACGTTGTTATTCTCGCCACCACATATCAATCCTAAAGAAGCATTTGCACAATTAAAAACGCGCGGATATTGTTTTATGTTTATTTTGAATACTTTTACGAAAGAATACGACGGCTATTTATGCAATTTACTCTGCGCAGAAAGGAACGTTTGCAGGCTACCAGCACTCGACCGTACTGACCGTACCAACACTCGAGAGTGCGCTCGCGGCCGATTGCGCCGGTTTCCGCGTCGTGTTAAAGTCCCTAAAACTTCGTTTATGTCGTGTATCTCGTAGTTGTCATAGTGTCCCGCTGTGTGCGTTTTCTGTTGCCACGTACCACTCGCCTTCATGTGACAGCCCTTTTTTCTTTCAAGCTGAAACCTTCAATGCAAACCAGGACGGACGGCAAAGAAGAGATAAGACAAGCACTGAAAGTTACGTAACTATAGGCGCAACCGAAGTTTTTTTAGTCTTTTTAACGGCCATAAATTCCGTGTGCCGTGTATCTTTAGTTTTAATTGAAGCTTTCGGGTGACGTCTCACTCACATTCGCCGCTGCATGCTGCAATCGACATTGTTCTGCTTATGGCACTCTGCGCTGAAGTACGGCAGCAATGCGCTGAAAAAGAACGTTGATACAGGTGTCTCGTCATTGCAAGTTGAAGTAAAGTCAAGTCGAAGCACCGCGCGACCACGCACGTTGCTTCGAGCTGCGAATCTGTCGAGTGACCCTTGTGCCAGCGAACGGAGAAACTTTATTCGTTATGTATTATTGATAAGGCGTGCCTCGTAAAAACCACGCACAAACAGGTGGAAATGTTAGTTGTTATCAATCGGACCAGCTGCACAGACAACGCTACACTAACACACGCTTCATGCATCCAAACGCAGCTGACGTTCCCTGAACAGCGCGTAGCTGGCTTAGGTTGGTAGATTAAAACTGATTACTACCGTCAAATATAGCGAGCGTCTCAGGGCCTGGCAACGTTCGTTAATGCATGGGCCCTATGAGGAGCTTTTCCTCTAGAGGCAGTATATTAACTCTATGAATTTCCCGCGGAAAGTTGTGCGCGATGTTTGAGCTCTTCGTGGCGCTCAGTTGAAGACTACGAGAATACTGCGTTAGAAAAAGAACGGTAAGTCTTTTGTGGATTTATATATTATAACATCAATTATTGTCCGGTTAGTGGTCACTCGCAGAATATTCCGTGGTTTGCTCCTTTTCCTGCCTTGGCTCTTTGCTTTGTACGGAGTTCGCGGTCGAAAAATGCAGCGGGTGAGTTGCGCATTTAGTGAAGTAGGCGACAGTCAAAAGCGTTGAAGAACAGCTGAAGATGTTCGTCATGAGCTCGTTAGCTGTTTCGATGCAACTGACGACTGTCGCAGCGACGATCACTCGGTGAACGAGTCAGCAGAGCGCGGGAATGAAGTTCCGTTTTCTGACCCAACTGCTCGGCGCCCGCAGTTGCACGGCGCGCTCAGTTTACCGTGCGCACCAATCACAGGCGAACGTGGTATTAGTGGCTTTTATTTTTCGTCTGGCACTGAATCAGCCGCTTCCACCTTGCCTAACGCCGGACACCCTTAGTTTTGTACGTTGAATATAAAGATAAGTTTTGCCGGTACTCATGCATGGCAATGCATTCATTTTTGACCACTGAAACTGTTAACGGTGCTGTGGTGCTTTATTCAGAACCACCAATAGGAAAGAAATAAGCGTGAGTTTCAGTATGTATTAATTTATTTTTGTTTTCGTAAGGCCTTTAACACAATTGCAGGTTGAGCCAAATTGGTGTTGTAGATTTGTAGGCAAATTAGCAAGATCTAAGTGCTTCAAGTGACTTAAGTCTGTTGCTTTATTCTGCCAATTTAGTTTGTGCCCTTTTCTTCTTTTTCCAGAGAGGCAGTGCCAGCCTGTATTCGACCTGCGGTTCTCTGACTGTTCGTCTTGTCGCCTTGTTTGCATTTCAGCATCATGTACAGTGCGCACACTACTACAAATATGCACCAGAAAGGACTTACTGAGCCAACGTGACCTCAAACCCCGTTTTGTTTAAATTCTTTCAACTTTCAGTTCTTTCTATTGTTTTTTTGTAGAGTTAAGATAGCTTCCAAAGGGCAACTTGCACTGATGTTTGTTCGTTCAATGTAATTATAATACCTCAGTGTTGTATCAAGCGTGCCGTTACAGAATTGATGTTAAGACACTTGATGCTTTATAGTTGCTGTTGTGTCTTAGATGTTAGGAGACGAGAAAGGCCGTGGACGCCGCCATAAGCTTCAAAACAACTCTGTCTTTATTTTTCCTTTTCGTCCTTGGCTTGGCTAGCCATTGGATTTTTGGCCGTCTTAGCTCGGCTACACTACATTCCCCCCTGTCTTAAAGACAGACTCAGAACACATGAAAAAAAATTGCGATAACATGGAGGAGTGTTTTGGGGAAAACAAGAAAAAAGACACTGCTGTTTCTCTCAAAGTCTGTAACGCAACGGCTTGATGCCTCTCGATGCTCTGATGGGATGCCGTGGTAGTGGTTCTTGTCTGTTACTGCCATCTTGTGATGCAGTGTTCCCTGGTCGTGCTTGGTCTCCTTGCTTTTCACTGTTGCCTGTTTGAGATATGGTGTCCTCTGGAGGCAACAAAGCTGCATTCCATGGGAGCAAGAAATCCTCTTCACCATCTGATTCGGGAGGTTTTTGTCCACAGTGGACCTTCTTGAAGAAGCTTGCGTTGCGTGTTATTTCCTTCCCCTTTCTGACTGCAGTGACTTTGGAACCATGCACCTGAGTCACAATGTATGGGTCAGGGTCAAAGTGCGGTGAAAGCATGTTCCGCCTGACCTGCTTGCTTAGTGCTGAATCTCCTTGCTTAAGTATATGTGGCTTGGTGCGGCGCCTTTTGTCTGCATATGCTTTTGATTTAAGTTTTGCAGTGAGGTCGTCTTGGCGCACTTCCTTGTCGTCATGGGCTTCAGGCTCTGGTGCAGGTCGTGGTAGGGCTGTCTGCATCTGCCTACCAAACAGAAGCTCATATGGAGACTTTCGTGTTGTTGCGTGCGGAGTTGCTCTGTAGCACATCAGGAAATCATCTATGCCTTTGACCCAATCTCTTCCTTGGACATTTAGCATGGGCGTCCGGAGGGGGGTGCAAGGGGGGGAAGCTGCCCCCCCCCCTTGGAATTTTGGATAATAATTTTCTATGCAGTAGCAGTAAGCTACACAGCTTGATTAGCACACTCCAGTCCCGCATATCCGCGTGAAACATCATTCAGGATTACCAGCCAACTTTGCACGTTACATACTGCTATGGACTAATCTTGCCGGTCATGTCACGGCAATGAAACAAAAGCTACCTATGCTGTATGCCCCCCTCCCCTCCCCCACACTCTGCTGATGCACCCCCCTGGAAAAAGTTCTGCGGACGCCCTTGACATTTAGTGCTTTGATTGCTTTAGTCAAGGTTCTCACGAAGCGTTCTGCTTCGCCATTTGCCTCAGGCCAAAGTGGTGTAATTCTGTGGTGTTTGAATCCATAATACTCAGCAAACAGTCTGAAGTCAGTTGACGTGAAGGGTGGTCCATTATCACTCTTGACTTGGTGAGGGACACCAATTTGTGCAAATATTCGGCGCAGCACATCAGTTGTTGAGTTCGCATTTATTGAAGGCACAACTTCTACCATGGGGAAGCGGGAATAGTCATCAAGAAGTATAAGTAGGTACTTGCCGTTGGGGAATGGTCCAGCAAAATCAATGCTTAGGTTTTCCCAAGGTCCTTTCGGAAGGGGAGTTTGTTCCACAGGATCACGCGAGAGCTTGGCGTCGAGGACTGGCATGGGATGCAGTCTCGTACAGTCTGCTCGACTAATTTGTCCATGTGGGGGAACCAAACGCAGGTGCGTAGCAGTTGCTTGGTTTTTACAATGTCCATGTGTCCCCTGTGGGCAATCTCCACTGCACGTTGTTGTAGGCTGGCTGGTAGTACTAGTTTTCTGCACCTAAGGATGAGACCATCCGGTGACAATGCGAGTTCTGACTCAACGTTCTTGTATGTTTTTAGCGCAGATTCACTCCACAAGGCATGTTTCTTGGTACCTTCTGCTTGGATGGCTTCTCTCAGTTGACAGTACGTTGTGTCACTATCGGCTGCTTCAATTACTTCCTGTGTCGTCAGCGCTTTCGGCACTGTCATCTGGGAGAGGAACAGGAGGTATTCATCAGGCACCTTGTGCGTTCTGTACCCATTATGCGTGGACTTGAGAGGATGACGTGACATGTAGTCCGATGGGTTGTCTGTGCCTTTCTAATGCTGTACAGAGAAGCTATAGAGTTGGATTCTAAGACACAAGCGCTCTATTCGAGCAGAGGGCCGAGCAGCAGGGTTGGCCAGGATGCTGACCAAAGGTTTGTGGTCAGTGTGGAGCACGAAATGGGTCCCATACAAGTAGATATTGAAGTGCTCAATTCCCCACACGAGAGCTAGAGTCTCCTTTTCAATGTGGGAATAGTTGCGCTCTGCACTGGTGAGGGCGCGGCTTATATAGGCCACGATTTGAATATCGCCACCATCCTCTTGTGCCAGTATGGCTCCTAGACCTTCTGGGCCCGCATCAACAGTGAGATGAGTTGTCTTCTTGCTGTCAAAATAGGCCAGAGCACGGCTACCTGTGAGGGCTTCCTTCAGCTTGTTGAGAGCTGTTTGGTGGGCATCTGTCCATTTCCATTCCACATCTTTTCTTGTGAGTTTGCGAAGAGGTGCTGTCAAGTTTGCGAGGTTGGTTATGAATCTGCCACAATACGTTATCATGCCCAGGAGGCTCCTCACTTCTGATGGGTTGTTTGGTGATGACATTTCCACCACGGCCTGGACCTTTGTAGGGTCGGGCCTGATGCCTGTTGATGAAAAGATGTGTCCGAAGAATGTCAATTCGGACTGGGAGAAGCAACATTTCTTAGGGTTGAGCGTCAGTCCACAGCTGTCAAGGCGTTGCAGTACCATCTTCAGGCAGTCATTGTGTTCATTTTCAGTTTTGCCGTATATAAGAATGTCGTCACTGATGTTGATGACTCCTGGGATGCCTGCGATAACCTGTCTAATGGTGTTTTGGAATAATTCTGCTGCGGCATTGACTCCAAAGTTCAGGCGCTTTTAGCGGTATAATCCGACAGGTGTTGTGAATGTTGTGATATACCTTGATTCTTCATGTAGCACCAGTTGGTGATAGCCATCGTTCAGGTCGAGTTTTGAGAAGACTGATGCACCAGTCAGGCTAGTGACGAGATCTTCTAATGTTGGAGACGCATGCCGTTCTCTTGTTATGGCTTGATTGGCACCGCATGTCTACACACAGTCGAACAACACCAGGTGAGTGTGGTTTGGGCACCACAACAATCGGAGACACCCATGTGGTGGGGCCAGTTACTTTCTCGATTACGTCAAGTCCTTCAAGCCGTTCAACCTTCTTTATGACCGCATCTCGAATGCTGAATGGGATGGGTCTCAGCTTTTGCGCTATCGGAGGGGCACTCTTGTCAATGTGTAGCTTCACTTCAATTCCTTGAAGCTTCCCTAGTCCTTCAAACAATCTGGGATGCTCGTCCTGAATGCTTTGAAGGGATGAGATTTTGTACACAATGGATACAAGTCCAAAGGCTTCAGCTGATTTGAAACATAGGAGGGGCTCACTTGATGCGCTTGTGACCAACACTGTGTCTTGTAGCTTGGTGCACTTGTACGACATTTGGCACGTGAATTTGCCTAGTAAATGGAGCTCAGTTTTCGACCCATAGGCAAACACTTTTGGCAGTGAGCAACTTAAAGGGGTACTGACACGAATATTTTCAGTTGTCGTTTTTTTTGCGTTAAATGAAAGGTCAAGCCCTCAAGAGCCTAGAAAAGGTAATGCTAACCGCGAGTGCGCCCTGAAAAAGTAATTACAGTCTGTTTTTAAAAGCTAGTTTCGGTTCCTACTGTACCCTGACGTCACAACACGATATGAGCTTCTCGTCACGTGCTCGCACAATATAGAGTGACGTTTCCACGGCTGTTTCACACCGTGGCTCCGTTGGTGACGCACGAGCGGCCATCTTGGAAGTTTTGGTACCTAATGTCATCACAACTAGCCAGACTGCTGCGTGAAGTCACCAGAATTTGTACTGTAGCCTGACGTCAAGCTAGTGCCGATGTCAGTAGGTGCGCCATGGAAAAATTGACTTTCATATGAAATTAAAATATCTTATCAACATTTGCTGAGCTTCACACTTGCTCAGAGCCGTCTCTGCATACAGAAGATTTGTATGGCAGAGTAAACTCGCTTTCAAAAAAAGGTGTCAGTACCCCTTTAAGGTTGGTTTACTTGGCGTAGCATCGTATGTCTCTTGGCTGAGAATGTTCACTGTCGCCCCTGTGTCCACGATGAATTCCACGTTGTGATCGTTGATCGTTGAGGGACACTGTTACTCTTGGAGCTTTGCCATTGACCCGTTGTATTGCAAAGGCCTGGTCGTCCGAATCTGAGTCCAAGCTTTGGTCCACCAATCTGTGTGCAGTATCTCGGCGTTCGCTCTTTCCCCTGCAGACTGCAGCAAAGTGACCGCGCTTTTTGCATGCCTGGCAGGTTTTGTTCGCTGCGGGACAAGACGACCGGCCGCGTTCGTGGGGCCATGGTCCGCCGCAGTTGTAGCACTTCCTTTCTCGCTCTGTGGACGTGCCCTGCAATGGCTTGTGTTCCGATGCAGACATAGGCGTGCGCAGGGTTCCCCATTAGGGGGGGGGGCGAAGGTTCATAACAGCGCCCCCCACCCTACTAAGTCAATGTATGGGGCAGATTTTGCGCCCCCCCCCCTCTTAGGTGACTAGAAGGGTCAATGTATAGGGCAGATTTTGCGCCCCCCCTCTTAGGTGATTAGAGGGGGCGGCCGCCCCCCCCCCCTGCCCCCCCTGTGCGCACGCCTATGGATGCAGATCTCGAATGTTTCTGCCGGCGTCCAATTTGGTTAACCTCGGCGGTCGCTGACGTTTGCACTCCTTTAGCTGCCTTGATGTCACTTCATAAGTGCGCCCCTGAGTTAGTTGTTCCAGTGTTGCATCGGTTTGAAGTGCCAAGCGTCGAAGTTTCGTGGACGTAGTGCCCATTTGCGACTTGATTTCCGAGTCGACGTCGGGAAATGAACAATATCTTGCCATGGAGCGCAGGCGCGTATAGAAGTCGTCTCGCCATCTTGCTGGGACGATTTTCTGAAGTTGAATATTTCGTACTCACGGTTCACTTTTGGCGTGAGATGATCGTGGAGCCGTTTCTTAACCTGCTCGTACTCGTCTGGCTAGTTGGAGTCAACCGTAGCGGCGTTGCTGCTGGAGGCTGTTGAGCTCGCTGGAACAGCCGGTGTCAGTGAGGCGTAGACGTCGTAAGTTTCCTCGCCGATGTAGTGAAGGAGCAGTGCTTTCTTCTGAGCGGCATTGTTGACCTGCAGTGCCACCAGCAGGTTTTCGAAACGGTCTATCCACCGTTGCCACCGATCGCCAATGGCCGCTGGTGCCGTACCCCGGTCGAAAGGCGGGAAAAACGGCAAAGATGGAGCGAGCGCCATGTCAGCCATGTGGTCTCTCTCGCTACTTGCAACGTGGGGCGCCAAGAGTGCGTTTGACGCGTCGAGGCTTGTGCCGTATCCAGGGCGTTAGCCTGGGTACACCGCAGTCCGTCGCGTGAACGGAGGGCATGGTCCGAACATCTTCGTCGCCATTTGTTGTGTCTGAGATGTTAGGAGACGAGAAAGGCCGTGGACGCCGCCATAAGCTTCAAAACAACTCTGTCTTTATTTTTCCTTTTCGTCCTTGGCTTGGCTAGCCATTGGATTTTTGGCCGTCTTAGCTCGGCTACACTACAGTTGCGGGCGCCAGTCCCGCAGGACTATTGCTTAAGAGTATACGTTGTTGGGCTAGTTGGCTCATAATCTTCAAAATTGGCTAGCGCGAAAATGGACAAGGACTGAGAAGGAACACTGATGTACAGGACAGGCGCTGAGACAAGGACTGAGAAGGAACACATCAGTGTTCCTTCTCAGTCCTTGTCCATTTTCGCGCTAGCCAATTTTGAAGACTATTGCTTAATTTCTCCTGTGCCACTTTTTGTTTGGGATATTTCAAAAGGGAAAGTTGTTCTTTGGTTTATTCACACTATTTTGTAATATTACAGCATCTAGTCAAGCCTGCCTTTGCAGCTTTGTTAATTTTAAGAACACTTGTTGAATGGCCTTGCAAGGTTATTTTTTATATTCTCAGCTGTCACATTTTGTCTTTCTAGGTTACTTTAAAATGGGCAAAGCTGCTTTCACATTTTGTCATACTATTTTGTAATATTACCTCATCTAGCGAAGCGTGCCTTCACAGCTTTGTTGATATCAAAGTGATGTTGATATGGGGCCACATTGTTACGGGTGCCAACCTTGCAAGATTATTTCTTACTTTCTCCTGCATCACATTTTCCCTTTCTCGGTTACCTCAAAAGAGGCAAGCTGCACTTATGTTTGTTCATGCTATTTTGCAATATTGCAGTGTCTAGTCAAGCATGCCTTCACAGGTCTGTTCATGTTAAAAATTTGATAAGTGACCACACAGTTATCGGTACTATTCCTCCAGGATTATTTCTTGCTTTCTCCTGGGTCACATTTTGTCTGTCTGGGCTATCTTTAAAAGGGCAACTTGCACCTATGTTTGCTCATGCCATGTTGTAGTAATACAGTATCTAGTCAAGCCTGCGTGCCTTCACAGCTTTGTCGATGTTATAACTATAAGGGGCCACAACTTGGGTACCAGAGCTGCAGGACTGATGCTTAGTTTCTCCTGTGCCACATTTTCTTCGGGAAATTTTAAAAAGGAAAGTGCAAGTGCTTGTCACCGATCTCGGAGGCGTGTGCGCTGGAGATAGATTGAGAAGGCGCAGGTAGGCACCGCAAACATAATTTAATTGCACACAAGAAAAACTATAAGAAAACACTCAAAATAACTAACAGAGAAAATCTTATAACCACAAAAGAAATATGCGAAAGTTAACAAACACACTTCTCAGTACTTTGAGACCTACGACTAGCGTCGCTACTGGAGTGTCTGGCCACGTAGGCCTCGCCGTCGAGTCGTAGTCTGGATGGAACACGCTTACTTGGTTCCGTCAAACTCCCTGAGTCCCGCCTCCGTGGGGTTGGATCCGCAGTCGATGTTTCCGACGATCCTATTCAATCGTCGCTCCGATACGTGTCGGTTAGCCACGCTGCCGTGAGCCTCTTCCCGGTCGCTGACGTGGCCAGGCGTCGCTGCCGCTTAGGCCTAAGTACGAGCTCGGCCCCTGCTGTACATGACGTGGCGTCCCGGGGATTGTTGCTGGCTGAAGCTTGAAGGGGGACTGCTGCTGGTGCGTCCGGAATTGCCGCAAGGTGCTGCAGCACGTCCGAGGAGCCTCGCCCGAGCGTCGTCGAGGTCAACGGCCACGCCACGGAGTGCCAGCGTCACGGCCTCCGGAA
Source organism: Rhipicephalus sanguineus (assembly GCF_013339695.2). NCBI lineage: Eukaryota > Metazoa > Arthropoda > Arachnida > Ixodida > Ixodidae > Rhipicephalus > Rhipicephalus sanguineus. The sequence goes on from NC_051181.1 coordinate 3,544,720, forward strand.
TCGAACGTCCGCTGCCTTCCCGTTGACAGAACGTAGCTGCCAATGCGACCTTCTTCTTCAGTAGCCACGCAAACAATGCCAGCTCATCGAACTGCTGCCTTCGTTTACGGCTCGTGTCACGCGCATCGCGCCGTGTGCTACCCTGCACGCGCTCGTGCCTGTTCCGCGTGCTTCTCCTCCTACTTCGTCGTCTTCGTCGTCCATACGTCCTCTCCTTACTCATGACATAGGCCCCTTTTTTCCGAAAGCTTTTTTTCTAAAAAAAAACTTTACTCTTCTTTCTTTTGTCGTAATGCCTGTCATCTTGTCAACTCACAGGCCTTTCCGCTTGACACTTCACCACATACTTGTCACACACACACTTCGCTGGTCACTTCACAACACTGCTATATAAGTCAATCGTCCCTATCGCACTATATATGCACCACACACATCAATACATCGCCACATATGTTGCACAATTTCATCCTCCTAGTGCTATCAAGCTTTGCTATTCCCTGTTTTACCCTCTACACATATTTTGGCCGCTCAACAACTTCTACTCAAAAAATCGGCCCCCACGTTTTCTCTCCCTTTAATATACTCTGCGCTAAATGAGTATTCTTGCAGTGCAAGACTCCATCTCATTCCTCTTCCATTTGTCAACTTTGCCCTGTTTATGAACTCTAACGGTTGATGATCCGTCTGTACTTTGAAACTCTTTCAGAAAAAATCGCTGCGAAACCTTTTATTATCCCATATTAACGCCAAGCCCTCCTTTTCCACGGTCGAACAATTTCTTTCTGCCTACTCGCCCTTTTGGTACTGTGCGCTGACACCCATCACAAGACTTCACATATCTTATAACTTCGGACTGAATACCAGGCCAAAAGAATTCTTCTGCAATTCTAGTCAGCGTGTTCTTAACTCCCTGATGCCCTGCCATGGCACTGTCATGGCCTAAGGTAAGTATCGCTTTCCTGAAAGCTTTGGTTACCATCAGCTGTAGTACTTCCCTTCCTGAACTAAACTGGCATCTCCTATACAAGAGTCCATCATGTATTTGGAACTCAAATACATTCCTGCTTCGCTGTTTCTTGAATGGTTCCCCTACCTTCTGAAAACAACCCTTCAACGATTCATCCTTTTTCTGCTCTTCTCGGAACTCCGTAGGGGTTACATCTATACTCTGCATGGTCGCCACCTTCAATCTTGTGGCCTCTGCTTCTCTCTTTGCCGCCGCTCTCGTAATTGCTGCCAATGCCACTTCTGCTATTGGCGTCTGCACTTCTCTTACTCTGTCGTGGCATGATTCCTTCTTACCACTCTCCTTTGGTTCCGCTACTCTACCACTGGTTGTATTCTGTTCATCTGCCACGTCCCTGTTGTTTTCCCAGTTCGTATCAGGCTCATCTACTTTCCTGACTCCCGGCACAATACCCAAAATCAGATCATACATGGGCTTCTCCAAGCACTTTGCTGTCACCCAACCTGTGTAATATGGACTTGCAACTTTTATCCGAGCTTCTGGAAGCCTTCTCACCAAACTATCCACCAAAATGACTGTTGCGTACTCCCCTGTTAGATTCGATTCATCTACTAAGCTCCTTTTCACCAAAACAATATTTGTGCCTGTATCTCTCAAAACTTTCACCCTTCGTCCATGAACCTCTCCATCTACGACCGGTAGCCCGTCTCCTTGAGAGTACAGCTTACTTTCGTTCTTACCCGACTCTTCTTTCTGTGCCTGTTGCCCTTCTTCCACGCTATCCCTCTGTGAATCCACTATACAATCTACTTTGTCTGTAGTCCCAACTTTCTTCGTGCTACCACCCTGGGAGTCCACTATACAGGCTACTTTGTCTGTAGTCCCTGACCTACACTCATTCGCTCGGTGTCCCCTTCTGTTGCACAACTGACACACCACTACTTGTGAACGACCATCTCCAGTTCGACAATTCATAGCTCGGTGCCCAATGCGGTTACACAGGAAACACCTGAGTGGTCGCTGTGACGTGTTCGGTACCCCCTGAGGTCTACCCTTTGTCTCATCTGTTCTTGCTTTGTCACAGCCTTCATTTGCCTTCCCTAGGTTTCTAAATCCCTGGGCCTCCAAATACTGATCCGCATGCTCTGCTACATCATCAAGTGAGGCTACCTTTCGTTCTTTCAGGAAAACACTTAACTTGTTACTGCAACAATTCAAGAATTGCTCCACGACCATGCAATCACGTACGCCTTCATATGTTTTTTCTACATTCGCCATCTCCATCCATCTTTCAAAATAATTTGACAAGCGGCACACAAACTGCTTCGCTGTCTCTGCATTCTCTGGCTTGCACCCACGAAACCGCTCCCGGAAGCCTTCCGCCGTCAACCTAAATCTTTGCAACAGTGTTTTCTTGACTTTATCATAATCCATGGAGTCATCAGCGGGCATTCGGCCAAAAACACTTAAGGCTTCTCCTACCAGACAAAGGCTGAGTGCTGTTGCCCACTCCCTTCTGTCCCAACCTTGACCCCTGGCAATCCGTTCAAATCTGTGTAAATAGGCATCCAAGTCATCACGTCTTTCATCGAACGGAGCCATTAACTTTCTCGGACATATGCGGGTAGTTTTGGGTGACTGCGAGCCAGAGGATGCTGTGACACTCTGGTCATCCTGCGGAACACCATTAAGTTGCGCTAGTCTCAACTTTAATTCGAGAAGCTCTTTTTCGCGTTCAAATTCGCGCTCCTGTTTCTCTCGTTCATACTCGCGTTCCCTCTCCTTCAGTGCTATCTGCTTGTCCTGTTCTATTTGGGCATTTTCAAAAAACTTCAAAGTCTCCTCTTTAGTCATTCCTAGATCTTTAGCTACCGCCGTCAAGCGCTCCCAATCCATCTCCGCACCAACTTATTACCAACTGAGAATCGGTGACTGGGTCGGATTGAATCCTGGAATCTTCTATCCTGGACTCTGATGATCCTGGCAGGCTCGCCAATTGTTTTGTCACCGATCTCGGAGGCGTGTGCGCTGGAGATAGATTGAGAAGGCGCAGGTAGGCACCGCAAACATAATTTAATTGCACACAAGAAAAACTATAAGAAAACACTCAAAATAACTAACAGAGAAAATCTTATAACCACAAAAGAAATATGCGAAAGTTAACAAACACACTTCTCAGTACTTTGAGACCTACGACTAGCGTCGCTACTGGAGTGTCTGGCCACGTAGGCCTCGCCGTCGAGTCGTAGTCTGGATGGAACACGCTTACTTGGTTCCGTCAAACTCCCTGAGTCCCGCCTCCGTGGGGTTGGATCCGCAGTCGATGTTTCCGACGATCCTATTCAATCGTCGCTCCGATACGTGTCGGTTAGCCACGCTGCCGTGAGCCTCTTCCCGGTCGCTGACGTGGCCAGGCGTCGCTGCCGCTTAGGCCTAAGTACGAGCTCGGCCCCTGCTGTACATGACGTGGCGTCCCGGGGATTGTTGCTGGCTGAAGCTTGAAGGGGGACTGCTGCTGGTGCGTCCGGAATTGCCGCAAGGTGCTGCAGCACGTCCGAGGAGCCTCGCCCGAGCGTCGTCGAGGTCAACGGCCATGCCACGGAGTGCCAGCGTCACGGCCTCCGGAATCGAACGTCCGCTGCCTTCCCGTTGACAGAACGTAGCTGCCAATGCGACCTTCTTCTTCAGTAGCCACGCAAACAATGCCAGCTCATCGAACTGCTGCCTTCGTTTACGGCTCGTGTCACGCGCATCGCGCCGTGTGCTACCCTGCATGCGCTCGTGCCTGTTCCGCGTGCTTCTCCTCCTACTTCGTCGTCTTCGTCGTCCATACGTCCTCTCCTTACTCATGACAAAGCTCTTAGGTTTGCTCACTTTTTTTGTAATATTACAGTATCTAGTCAAGCCTGACTTTGCAGCTTTGTTAATGTTAAGAACACTTCATGAATGGCCACGCAGGTACCAGACTTCCAAGATTATTGCTCACTTATTCCTGTGTCACATTTTGTCTTGTCAGAACTGCTAGAATGTCTTGAAGAGGCCAAGTTTGTTGACACTATTTTGTAATGTTACTATACGCAGTATTTTTTTTTCTTAATATTGCTAGTTTCACTGCAAGACCAGTATTGGTGCCAATATTCTGGTTTTTTATTCTGTTTCTTTACCTTTTCAGTTGTACAAGGTGTCAATGTGATTACGTTCATTGCAAGAATTTAGGGTCATTTATTCATCGACATTGGTGGCCATTTTCATTACAAATGTCGCACAGCTAGCCGCAATAGACCTTTCGTCAAAGATTGTGATCAGCATTGATGAATGGAAATGTTTCTGCTGTATTGCTATTCTGGACAGGTACATTTGTTTTGAAGAATATATGTAAGCATAAATTTTCTTAGAAAAAATTGTAGTGTTATTTGATTCTGGAAAATTCAAACCAAGCTTATGCGTCTTTTCTCTGTGTAATAAATCTTTGCATTACTTTTCATGTTGTTAATTCTGAGTGATGAACCCATGTCTAGGAACTTCCATGCCACTAGGAAGTTCACTGTAATCACTGCTATAGTGGATTAATTCACTGCTGCCCTTAAACTATATTGCCGACAGCATACTGCAAGCACCGAGATGCATGTATTGCATAAGAAACATGGAGGAATAATTATTCCTTTTGCACAGTGATATATGTTAGGCTAATATAAAGTGTTCTGTTTACACCTTTTGGCAAATATTACTGCTACAGTAACCATTGACTGACAACAAGTAGATGTGCATGTAACACAGCTGTTCAATTGAGACTGGCTTCATGACCACTGATGTAAAGCATCATTACATATCATGTAAATGCAAGAATTTATTGTCCTCTGCCATTGGCGGTTGCATTGTGTCACTTGCTGTTTCTATAGGCATGACGAAATCGAGATACCTATGGTTGAGGGACGTGCATGAAAAAGGAGCCGTGAACACCACACCAGTGCCTTGAAGCGAATGTGGCCGAATGTTGGCATATGTTGCAGTTACACAAAAGTTGCCCAAATGTTGCAGTAACATCCAAGCAGCACGGCGAGAATGTTGATGTATGTAGCAATTACTTTACTCAAAGGTTGCCGTTATGTTGAAACTTTGAAGTAGCATTGCAAGAATGTTGCATCAACGTTTCTGTATGTCGCACTTCAGTTGCTTGAAGGCTGCCGAAATGTTGTGGCCACTTTCAAGCAGCATTGCGAAAACGTTTCATCAACATTGCTGCCCGTTGCTAAGTTACTAAAGGTTGCTTAAATGTTGTAGCTACTTACAAGCAGCATTGCGAAAACGTTTCAGCAACATTGCTGCCCGTTGCTAAGGTACTAAAGGTTGCTTAAATGTTGTAGCTACTTACAAGCAGCATTGCGAAAATGTTTCATCAACATTGCACCACGTTGCTAAGTTACGAAAGGTTGTCTAAATGTTGTAGCAACCTTTAAGCAGCATTGCGAAAATGTTTCGTCAACGTTGTGGCAATGTGTTGCTTTGAATGTTGCGCGAATGCCACCAAAAGCGGACATTAGCCACGTTGTGGCAATGTTGGAAGGTAACATGCAGCAACGTTGTGGCAACAATGTGTGAGGGTCTTTTCATGTGAAAAAGTTTACGTAGGCGAGACTGGCCACTGTATGAAAATTCGTCTGGCAAACACCACACCTCTTTGAAATGTGCTCCGACATCAAATTTGACCTTACAGTGCAGTCACTGTGGATGCAAGCCGCTGTTTGAACTAGCCTCTGTTTTAATCCGTCACAGGGTACAAGTAACTCAACAAATAACTGAGGTTTGCATCATCCAGAGGCAAGGCTCCGTTGTCTGTAGACCTCTTTGATAAATAATTGTCATTCTTTAACATACCTGCCTAATAATTGCAATGCGTGCATGGTTTCGTTTTGATGGTTTTTTATGATAGTTATTGTTGTGCATTTTTCGATACTCCATCTTTGGGTATCATTGCAGGCGACGCATGCGGGATTCCTTGCTTGGTAGGGTCAGTTTCTTCCTTGATAGTGTAAAGGGTTTTTTAGAACTGTCATCTATAAGCGCGATGCCTGAGATCTTCGTGATTAGGGTTAGTATATATTCATGTATGTTCCCAAATAAACATGGGTTGAAGTTCAGCGCTTGTTCTGTCTACGTCTTCTTTGCCTCCGTTGTTTATGCGCTACTCATTCCGAAGTCGTGCATCTTTACCAACCTGCCAAACTTGCCGCACTTTCGATCGGATGGAATTTTGTGACCGCAATGGACTCCCTTTCGCATAAGGCAATCGCGATTAAGGAACTCGCGCTCAATCGCGATCGAAATAGCATGGTGTTGCCTGTACTCCTCAATCGAGACGGAAAAGCAGCTTCGCTGAGCCGGCACAATCGCGCAGTTTGCCGAACGCTTTCTATGGCCATGCAAGTGAAAAACGTACTTTCCTTGAAACGCGCACAGTATAACTGGTACAACCAGTACAACGAACGGATGACCACAAATCGACCACCGCACACGCACCACACAAAAGCCATACCGAGCACAAATTACGTAAGTGTGCAGCCGATAAGATACGCATTCAAAGACCAACGATTCACTCCTCAACAAGCCCACAAGTGTATGGGTGTTCTCTGAGCACACGGGCAATGAAAATAGCCGCACACGAACATCGACGTAAGTCGATAACACACACGCAAAAAATAAAGAAATAAAACACATGCCTACTAAAAGCGTATTGTAGGTTGCCTGAATTGCCGTCGTAAAGTTTAGGCAAATAGCCACAATCTTTCACAGATCCAAGCCAAGTTGCGTGAAAATAGCGTTCCCTTATTTTGACCCGGGTCAGAATAACGAAGCGCTATTTTCACGAGGGTCCGAATAGTCACTGCCGACCTTGTTGAGTGTAACCTTGTAGCGGGGCGACTGGCGAGCGCGTTTAGAGTCACTGGAAAATTTTCAGAGTATCGCATCTGTTTTCCGCGCGCCGCCGCCGACGCGATTGGCTTACTCGCATCACGTGACCTCTCGCCGCCATATCCCTTCCAAGCGCTTTGGGTAACTTTGGGTGCAGGGGCGTTCAATGCAGAGCGTGGCCGGACATTTAGCAGTACCACGGTCCCCAGAAGTACTTCGTCGCTTTTATAACGCGTCATGCAGACAAGGGCGTAAGAAGACGATGAGGGTGGCGATTTCGTAAGAAGACATTTTTTTTCGCGCGAGGGGGGGGGGGGGGGCACGGGCCCGGTGTGCCACCCCCTGGCTACGCCACTGCATGCAGATGCCAGAAGAGAGTAGCTCACCATCAATCGAACGTTACTGGTGAGCTACTCTGGGAATCTCGTTTGCCGTGTGGGAAAAATTAATGTCAAAGAGCGCCGTTTTACGTGGCTGTATAGTTGGCCTGAAAGTATTCGCCCCCCTTGAATAACACTCCTTCCTGCAGTGAACTACACTAACTTTGCTGGAAAAGATCTTATGCGACAGGATACTTCACCTCTTCGGTTCGTTTGGTCAGCAATATTGAAAGCTAAATACCTTTCTATTTGCTCGGCTCTTCATATCTCGATCTGTTGAACAGATTACGCATGCTATCCGAGTTATAAGCGTGTCACGCACGAGAGCGAAATCAAACATTTATTAAAATAATAACTGTTTACTGGTATACCTTGAAGACAATTGTGGCATGATCTTTGGCATTGCACAAAACAGAAGCATGGAACTCTGTTGATAAACTTGGTATAAGACAATGTTATCAAGCGTATTTTTAAACTTGTTGCAAAAAAATGCTGCTAATGCTGCATTGCACCGAGCGTACCCTTAAAATACTGTATAGTTGGTGAGAAATGGTCACAGCAAAAAAAAAAAAAAAAGCAGATCCCACGTATTGAGGGAGTCGATTTTATGCGAGCCCTAGGTCTGTATACATACTGTGTTGCAGTAGCATGCGCTTTAAAAATTCCGGGATGTGCTATTTCAGATCAAAAGAACGTAAAGCACCGTGCCGAGGAAGTTTTAATAAGAGTGCAGTATGAAAAAAGAGTGCAGCAGCGCAGAAACCGAACCCCAGCTGTTTACGCGCTGGCAACGCCAAAAAAAAAAAAGTTTGTCGGAACACAGCAAAATATTTGCAAATTAATTGCAACGTTGGAGATATTAAGGAGACAAGACATAGGAAATGAAACAATTAGGTAGTGATGTCAATCATTTTTGATGGCCTATTTTCTACGTATCGTAAGATAAGATGCACCTTACCTACCGCACGCCGATTCGCCCGTGCGTTCGGCTGCTGGCGCGCTGGCGTTCCGAATCAAGACGTCGCGCACAACTTCCAATTACCGTACACACACTTCTATTACACATATCAATCGGTTGAACAGCAAGCACGGTGCGCAAGCAAGCGATGCGTCAGCGATCAGTCGAAGGACGCAATATTGAATCGGTTGAATGTTCTCGATGTTGTTCGATAACGTTCTCGAGTGCAGTGAACCTGAACACCTCCTGCAACGCTAGCGCAAACAGTCATGATTCACCAAATGTCGAAGTAAATGGACTCGCACGATGTCACTGCGCTAATGCAACTATGTTTACAGATCCGGAGCTAGCGAACACGCCCGGGCGGGACACGAAAAGAGACCGATGAAGCCATCAAGAGAGTTCGCGAGCACATGGCAACATTCGCCGTACGTTTCATTAGTTACACCGCTAACCGCGCAGTCGATCCATACCTGTCGATGACTCGAAAGCACTTCTAATATCCTCTTGAAGAAACACACACACATAATGGCGTTCTACCGAGCGTAACACGGCACTGAGGCTAAAAGATCGGTCACTTCTCAACACACGCTAGCAACGCGCTGGACGGTCTGGAAGGGACATGGCCGCCGCCACCCAATGTTGCCCGCTTGCAGCCTACCTTTGCGGTACTCCGATTTTCCAGTGACTCTAGACCTTAGCGAGTTGCAGCGCCGCCATGCGGTGACTGTGGGAAGGCATCAGCGCGGTGGCCACGCCAAAGCGCGCGTTCAGCACACTAGCCAGTATATTCTAGGCACTATACCACGGGGGTAACTCGAGTGAATGCGTCGCAGAGTGGTGGGCGTATCGCGTGAACGTTGCGTAATTGGGTTTCGCGGAAGCGTCGCGTTGCCCGAGTGATGGATCCGCTGCTCGACGTTCACGAACGGTTGCTGCTTCTCGAGCACGACGTTCAGGAGCCCGTCGTCGCCGTTTCGCAGCTACTTCTCGGTCCCCGAGTGAAGGATCCGCAGCCCGTCGTTGCCGTCTTGCAGCAGCTTCTCGTGCACGAAGTTCCGCGTCCGCAGCTCGCTTCAAACGCTTGCGTTCAGCGTCGTATGCTCGTCTCTTCGCAGCCTTGTCTTCTGCGTTGTATGCTGTTGTTGACGCCGACGACGGTGAGGGTGGGGTAACGTTGCCTTCAACGAGTGGTGGGACGCTGATTGAAGGTACTGTTGCTTCCATCGCATCTACTCGAGTCAAGCAAAGCGTCAAGTCAAGCGAAAGCCAAGTAAAGACGCCTGCTCCGCCGCTTATATACACACCGCCTGCGTTCGATCGAGAGGAGGGAGGGAGGGAGAGGATAGGCCTGCTGCCGGCACGAGACGAGCCGAGCATGCGAGGGAGGGAGCGGCTTGCTGCCGGCACGAGACGAGCCGAGCATGCGCAGTGGGGGTGTGGACGGCGGCCGACTCCTGCGCCGCAGGTGCGACTAAGAAATGCTGCGCATTTAAAACAAAACCAGAACTGCGCTCTTTCTTGTCTCCCTCCTTCATTCCTGCTGGTTGCGCAGCAAGCCGAGTTTACAAGTATGAACCAACTAGTCTGCAAAGAAGTTTTGCTGCAGCCGCAAGGTCGTTTTCTACTTACCTTCACAGGGATTGATACGGCTAAGCGCTGCAGTTTAATTGGTTCAATGCGGCCCTTTCCACGTGCCCGGCAAACTCAAAATTAGAGGTGTGCGCTGAGACGTCGGCGCGCCGCCGACGTATTTTGTCGGCGCGAGCGGCGCGCTATTTAGATGACATCGTACTCTTCAGAAATGACGATGACAGATTACAAAAAAGAGATCTTTAGTGCTGCGTCCCCGAAGCGGCTTACGTAGGTTAGCCTTTGCGTTCCCGTGTATTCTCGATCCTTGGGTGCGGCTGGAAGCAGGGGCGTAGCCAAGGGGGTGGGGGAGTGGATGGGTTAAACCCAATCCCCCCCCCCCCCCCCCCGTCCCAAAAAAAATTTCTGTCTACAACCCTGGCTAGAAGTACAAAGGAACGCGAGAACGTGCGTATGCAAGCGGCTAGGGGTCCCCGGCACTAATTCTGCGACAATAGAAAGTTTTAGTGCTGGGGACCCCAAGCCACCTGCGTACGCACGCTCTTGCGTTTCTTTGTACTCCCAGTTGCATCCACGAAGAATACAAAAGAGCGCAAGGGCCCGCGGGAACCCAGCAATAAAACTTTCTAAAAAACAAAAAAAAAAAAAAAACTCCGGCCTCTGGGATTCGAGCGTGCGACCTTTCGATCCCCAGCCGAGTACTTTCAACGAACGCCACACGTCTTTTGACTTCCGCCACTACTCCGACGCACCTTACCTTCCGAGTCTGACACGTTACCTAAAAAAAAAAACAAAAAAAAAAACTCCGGCCTCTGGGATTCGAGCGTGCGACCTTTCGATCCCCAGCCGAGTACTTTCAACGAACGCCACACGTCTTTTTTTTTTTTTTTATTCCCAGTTTCAGTACATACAGATTGGTTAACAATACAATAATATAACAAAGGGTGAATAGTTAAAAACGTTCTCTGGTCTTAGAGAACGTGGTACTAAAAATAGCGCTGAATCAACAACAATTCTACTTTCGGCAACCATTCCGGTACGTTGGGTTGAGACTTCTGCTCTTCCACAAATCTGTGAAGGCTATCCTTAAAGTATTCACTTGCCGATCCATGTAAACCGTCTGTCGCTCAGGCCCCTCTGCAGAAAGGAGTTGCGCCGCGGACAGACGGCACCTAAGCTTTCTGGTGCTTCGTAGCCTCTGTGATTAGCTCCTGTTCCTCAGATGAAAAAAAGGTGCTTCTTGTTAAATCAGCTATAGCAGTTGAGAAAGCATTTCAAAAAACCACGTGCGCTGTTTGTTGAGGTTTTGACGGCGCCCACTGTGCAGGCTCCAATGCATCACACTATCGACAAAGCAAACGACATTGCCGGAATGCAACATGGTGGCGGTATAATGACGTGATGCGGGCGTACGAAGGGTGAAGTCGTTGCATCGACAGTGCAATCCGGGGGGAGGGCGGAAGGGTCACGCTTATTTACAACGGGGAATATGGCGACACACAGGGAGCCTTTGTTGAAAGCCTAAGGTTCGTTAATCTGCTTTTGCTGCAAATGAACTTTCATGAGAGGGACATACTGCTTTGTCATGTATCACTGCGCATGAACGCCATTCCGGAAGATCCCCTTGCCTGATGGACATATTAGAGGGCCCATGCATGGAGCACTACTGGTTTTTCTCCCTTTTTATTGCGATAGCAATTATATGGACAATCTCGGCTGATTTTTGCCGTCGCCGTCGTCATGTTGCGTATATGTATAAGTATATATATATATATATATATATATATATATATATATATATATATATATATATAAGTGCCAAAGAAAATTCCGAAAAAAGCTTCCGAAGCGCGGAATCGAACCAGCGACTTCTCGATCCGCAGCGCGTGGCTCTAACCACTATGCCACGTAGCGCAGATCGTCCAGGAGTACTCAGAGACGGCAGGCGCTTATAAGCGTTTCTTCATTGCCCGCGAGATGGCGCTAGGAGCGCAACGCGCTTAGAGTCACTAGAAAAATTTCAGAGTACCGCAAAGGTAGGCTGCACGCGGGCAACATTGAGCGGCGGCGGCCATTTCCCTTCCGGACCGTCCGGCGCGTTGGTAGAGCGTGTGTTGAGAAGTGAGCGATCTCTTCGCCTCGATGTCGTGTTACGCTCGGCGTAACTGCAATATGTGTGTGTGTTTCTTCAAAAGGATATCAGAAGTGATTTCGAGTCATCGACAGTCTGAATTGACTGCGCGGTAAGCGGTGTAGCTAATGAAACGTGCGGCGAATGTTGCCATGTGTTCGCAAGGTCCGGAGCTGTAGACATAGTTGCAATAGCGTAATGACTGTGCGAAATGCCATTTACTTCGACACTTGGTGAATGTTGACTGTTTGCGCTAGCCTTGCAGTCGGTGTTCAGGGGGGGGGGGGGGGGGATCGGATATCTCTGTTCGTTCCGCGTTCGTTCTGGCGGTGTTAGGTCAGAAAAGTGGGCGGTCCGCAGCTCTCTTCCGCCGAGAGGAAGATGACAGCCAATCGTCAAGCGGTGAGTGGCGAGCTTTCCGGAAGTAGACGCGCATCGTTTGTCCTCGGCAAAGGGACCGAATATTTTCAAACGAAGTGTTTCTCGCCTTCTAATAAATACAGTTGTTATACGAAAATATATTGTTTTTCTTTTCAAGCTCAAGCAGTTTCTGAAACAGCAATAGCATTGAGTGGTGATATTTATTGGTGTTAGTTTTTCGAACGTGCTTGCTATGTTAAGTTGCGCACGCGAAAAAAATAGAAAAGTAGTGGTTGGCGCAGTTTTTCAAAATGTCGTCCCACCGGAATGTCTGGCTTGGCTCCCGGGTGTCGTATCGTCAAAGGGAGTTTCTGCTGGCTTTTATAAAAGAGCACCCACAGATAGCTACGCCGTCGCGCCCGCTGGGGCCGTCGTTCACGAGTGAGGACCGGGACGACACCTGGCAAGAGCTGGTAGCGCTTTTGAACTAAGTCCCTGCGCGTAAGACCACAGTCCAGTGGCAGGCCCGTTCATTTCGTTCGCACTGTTCGTTTCGAGAACTGAAAGCGACGCAGCACTCGCTCATGGGTTCAAACGCATCTCGCACCTCCGACCGCAAAAGAAGCACACGTCGCGAGCGCCATTTTCTGAAAATCAGCTGTTGCGGCAGCCGCAACCGCCGCATCATGCCGTGCGAAGCCGTTTGTTCGCTCAAGAGAACGCGTGCGAACGGCCTCGCGATCCGTTCGTTTGTAGCAGACGACATGCTCGTTATGACACGGTATGACGTCACCAAAAAATAAAAGATCAATCAAAAAGAAAAATGGCTACGCCCCTCAGAGACGTGGTTTTTTCCGGCTTCGGCTAATCGCCTGCGCCGCCAGAATGGGTGCAGAACGAACGGCGCAGAACAGAGATCTCCGATCACCATACTCGTTATGACGCGATATGACGTCACCAAAAAAGAAAATATCAAGCAAAAAAAAAAGAAATGGCGACACCCCCCGGCCTTGAGTGGCATCTCCCGCTTCAGCCAATCAGCGCGCTTGTTCTACCCCAGGAGAACGAACAAGCGGAACGAACAGATCTCCGATCGCCCCCCAGGTTCACTTCATAGCGCATTCGAGAACATTATCGAATATCGAGAACATTCAGCATTGCGTCCTTCGACTGATCGCTGACGCATATCTTACTTGCGCACCATGCTTGCTGTTCAGCTAGGTGTTATCTGTAATAGAAGTGGTGTGTGTACGGTGAGTGGAAGTTGTGCGTGAAGTATTTGTCTCGGTTCGGAACGCCAGCAGCCGAACGCATGGGCGAATCGGCGTGCGGTAGGTAAGGTGCATCTTATTTTGCGAATACATTGTCATTTCCTAACAGATACGTAGAAAATAGGCCATCAAAAATGATTGACCTCACTACTCAGTTGTTTCATTTCCTATTTTTCGTCTCCTTAATATTCCCAACGTCGCAATGCATTTGCAAATATTTTGCTGTGTTCCGACAAAGTTTTTTTTTTCTTTTTTTGGCGTTGCCAGCGCGTAAAGGGCTGGGATTCGGTTTCTGCACTGCTTTTAATTTCAACTTTTTTTCGTAATGCACTCTTGTTAAAACTTCCTCGGTGCAGTGCTTTATGTTATCTTGATCAGAAATAGCACATTCCGAAAAGCTTTAACGCGTATGCTACTGCAACACAGTATGTATATAGACCTAGGGCTCGCATGATATCGATTCCCTCAATGCGTGAGAGGATAAGCCCCCCCTCCCCCTTTTTTTTGCTGTGACCATTTCTCATCCGCTAAACAGTATTGTAAGGGTACGCTCGGCGCAATGCAGCATTAGCAACATTCTTTTTTGAAAAAAATAAAATACGCCTAATACCAAATTTCTCAACAGAGTTCCACGCTTCAGTTTTGCGCAGTGGCAAATGATCATGCGACAATTGCCTTCAAGGTATACAGTAAACAGTTATTATTTTAATAAGTCTTCGATTTCGCTCTCGTGCGTGGCACGCTTATATAAGCCGAAATGCATGCGCAATCTGTTCAACAGATCGAGATATAAACAGCCGAGCAAATAGAAAGGTATGTATGTAGTTATCAATATCGCTGAACATAGCGAACCGAAAAGGTGAAGTATCCTGTTGCATGAGAGGTTTTCCAGCAAAGTTTGTGTAGTTCACTGCAGAAAGGAGTGTTCTTCGAGGGGGGCGAATTCATTCCGCGGCCAACTATGCAGCCACGTACAACGACGCTCTTTGACGTTAATGTTTCCCACACGGAATGCAAAATATACGAAATTCCCGGAGTAGCTCACCAGCAACGTTCGGTTACTGGTGAGCTACTCTCTGGGGTCTGCAAGACACGTTCAAAATGGCGACGAAGTACTTCTAGGGACGGTGGTACTGCTAAATGTCCGGCCGCGCTCTGCATTCAACGCGCCTGCACCCAAAGCGCTTGGAAGGAATATGGCGGCGAGAGGTCACGTGATGCGGGTAAGCCAATCGCGTCGGCGGCGGCGCGCGGAAAACAGATGCGATACTCTGAAATTTTTCTAGTGACTCTACTAAGGTCCATCGCGCGTCGGCGGCTCCTGCGCTTGCGGCTGCGTAGCACGGCGCTTTCTGCTGCGAATACAGTGTTATTCGTTCCTTTTGACACACTCGACAGAACACTCGATCGGAAGAAGGAAATCTTAGCGGCAAATTACTGCCCGCAGAGAATCTTCAACTGGTTGGGCACTACAAAATGACGAAGGTTTCACACGTACCTCACGGTCGTCTGCTAGCTTTCGCGACTGTGCTTCACCACCAAAGCGAAGTAGCAAAGTCACAATTAATATACTACGATACACCCAACTTGCCAGTTGAAAACAATAAGCTAAGGTTGACACGTTAGGTACAAGGAATCGTGTCGTAAGGATGGCTCACGGCAATTTCGATCGCGATCAAGTCCGACTCGGATTCTTCGCTGCTACACGTGAACATTCGCTGGCGATAGCAGGGTGCTTTGAAGGGCCAGTTAGTACACCTTATTCTGTAGAAAACAGCGCGAAGACGGGACGAAGGCTAAGGAACAGCGCTTGTGTTGTTTGTTATCCTTAGCCTTCATCCCGTTTTCGCGCTGTTTTCAACGCAGCGATTTTACTCGAAGTCGATCCAGCCAACTGCAATTCGCACCGCTCAGTCGTGGTCATATTTTATTATATTAGCGGCGCATCACACTCGGTATGGTGCACCATCATGGACTTGCAGAGTGTATTAAGCGCCGAGGTAGTCGGATCGGTGGCTACAATAATTCTCGCGAGCAGATATTTTACTCGGAGCAGGTCGACAGTAATCGCAAATTACCGTGTAACGCTGGTATTACACAAATACACTAATATTTATTGCAGACATTATGACACTAGTTTTTGCACATTGTTCGCTTTCACAAACAGGATGAATATTGCACACCCAGTGCTGCAGATATCAGCATAGGCCCCATACTCTCGGATCGGTTGTTTCGATGTTTCTGCAGTTCAGCTGTGGCTACTGCATTGTTGTATCTACATGAGCAAGTCTGTAGTTAACAGAGCATCGTTTATACGCAAATGTAGGGTGGGGTGGGGTCACTTTCACTGTTCTGCGTTTTCCAGCATGACATCCTATTTCAATAGGATTCACTATACTCATGCATTTTATCTGAAAGGTACTACTCACTTCACACACAAAAAAAAACATTACGAATGTGCCTGGAGCTTGAATTTCATTTTAACGGAAGGAAAGATAAGTGCAAAGACACCGAACAGGGGTCATTAGTCAAGATCGGCATCTCAATTAGATAATTTCATTAGTCTAGCATTGTGATTAGCTGAAATATTGCCTGAAAAAATCAAGTGCAAGGCACCTTTGTGAATATGGGCTTTTTTTTTTTAACCGCAATGAACTAACAGTTTAAGGCGGGATGAGACTTCCTTTGGTAAAAAAGAAAATTCAATTTTGGGATTTCAAAATTACCTGATACAACATTTCTTTTTCAGAAAATATATAACATTTGGGTACGCCGTTTCAAAAATGATTTTAGGTCCTTTTTCTTTGACACATTGACAGGTAATGCTCGCGTACCCCTACGTTATTTCTGCGTTTTTCTCAAAAGAACGTTTTTGTAGTTTCTGTACCTTTTTCTCGAAAACTAGTGGGCTTAGAAAACAAACATTTCCACGTGTTAACTAATGGCATTTACATAACTGGCACTAGAAGCAGTAGCCTATGCGCATTTGTATTTTTTAGTATAAAAAGATCAGTCATAAGTGGCAATTTTCATAAATCAACAAACGTAAGAAAACATAACAAATCTAGTTTTTGTTGCACGCTCACAATTTTAGTTCCACTTCTGTAAAGCGTTAGTAGCTACCTTTATGCAAAATTGCAATGGTCTGCAGTTGGCAGATCTTATTTAAAAAGTACATTAGAAGAAAAACAAACACAAATAAAAAATACTAAACAATTTTAGACCACTTTTGAGCTTTAATGCAACCTGCGTCTACCTTAAGATACTTCGCAAATTTTAGTCATAGCTTTCATTACCACTGCTGTACAGCCAAGCTTTGAAACTCACTTTCGAAGTTTCACCCCACCTTAATAACTGAGAATATAATCTGAGTTTCACTATGAAAAATCCCACTGTTCCACAACTTAACCATCAACTTATCCAACATAAGTAATGTCCAAAACACACAACCCACACATAAATGTAAACAAACGCTCAACAGAAGAGACACAATATAAATAGTGATAATACCAGTTCTTAAATCAGCAAAATACAGTGAAAACTGTTAAACGGGCAGGGAAATACTCAAACAACTGCTTAATACAAACATATTAGTGAAAAACCCGATCTGTACTTCAACAGAAAATGTGATACAACTCCGACACAGCGGAACGAAGCACGTTTTCTGCCTGCCCTGATGCTTCTCCCGTTGCATCATTACTCTTTGCAGTTCTCATTTACTCGTGCGTACACAAAGAACAGCGCAAACACGATAAAAGCAGCGCAGACGTCACCAAGACAAATTCGGACACGACGCACTAAAGCTGCGGAGGCCAAACCGGCGCGCGGCCTACACCTTTGCGACAAGCGTCGCCGCCTGCCGGCGAAAGTTGGAAGGCATCACCGGCCCTGCCACCTCCTCCCATAGGAAACCCCCTCCGCTCAGCACACTAGCCAGTATATTCTAGGCACTATACCCGTGGGGAAGATGCGGGCGACATTTTTGTAGTACTGTGCTTTACACCGCAATAATTCTTGTTGTAGGTCACGGCACAACGCTTCCTCACTTTGGAGGCTGCAACTGATCTTTTGTTCAGCCTTCCCAATGACGAACACGAAGGTGCGTCTGTATGCCAATTGCCGCCTCATGAAGATGGCAATATTACCGACGAAGAGCACGTGAATGAAAACGACTTTTCTGAAGTTGTTCCCGATGATGTTTGTGGGCACGTTGAAGTTATGCAGTGCAGCGATGAAGACGTTGATTCGCCTTCTGCAAGTTCGAGTCCTGAGCCACGACGAAAGAAACCAGCGGGGCAACAATTCACTGCTGGAAAATAACTCAAAGCTTCAACGAAGGCTCAGAAAACAAATAACCCAAAGCGCTCCCACACACCAGTATGGGGTGACCGTGCTACGTTTGACAAAACACTTCCCAGCGAGAGTCCTCCGTTGTTGCTAGAGGCATTTCCTGAGCTTGGGAACACGAGTCCATTTATGCTGTTCAGCAAGTTCATTTCTCCGGAGTATCTTGGTTCACTGGCTGAACTGACTGCAAGATCCGCACTCCAAAAGGGGGAAGAGGTGGACGTCACAGGAGCGGACATAGGTCAGTTTTTCGGCCTCAGCGGATACCACTCTGTTCCACCTGAGAACTCTTATTGGAGCACTGCAGAAGATCTTCGTGTGCCTATAGTCGCGACAGTGACGGCCCGCAATAGGTTCTGGCAGGTGAAAAGGTTCTTTCATGTTGTCGACAACACTCAGTTCAAAGCAGGCGAAAAGGTGGGCAAGATTTAGCCGTTTTACGACGAAATCTCGAAATGTTTCCGCCAGTTTGGGGTGTTCAATGAAAGCCTCAGCATCGACGAGTCAATGGTGCCCTATTATGGCCACCACTCATGCAAAACGTTCATTTCTGGTAAACCCATTCGATATGGGTATAAAATATGGATGATGTGCTCTTCGAATGGCTACCCCTATGCAATGGAAATATATTGCGGGAGGAACAAGGACGGCAAGGTACTTCTCGGGATCGGGGTTGTTAGCAATATGGTATCTGTCCTGGAAGCCCCTGAACAGCACAAGGTCTACTTTGACAACTTCTTCACTTCGCACGGCCTCTTGACAAAACTTGCTGACCAGGGGATTCGAGCGATGGGGACTGTGTGAGATACAAGAACCGGTGGTTGTCCGCTGAAGAGCTTGAAGGACGTCGGAAAGGAAGAAAGAGAATCTTTCCACTGCAAGTGTGACGGGTCGGTCTATGCATGCAGGTGGAACGACAATGCAGTCGTCACAGTTTCTTCTAACCACCTCAGCCACGAGCCTGTTGGAAGTGTGAAACGCTTCTCACGACGTTCAAACAAAAAGGTGGACATTCCTCAACTATATTTGATCAAAAAATACAATGAGGGTATGGGAGGACTAAATGTGATGGGCCGCGTCCTCGGCAGCTATCGACCGAGAATGAGAAGCAAAAAAGGTGGTGGAACCTTTTCTGCAATGGTATGAACATGGCTGTCGTCGCAGGATGGCTCCTCCACTGCAAGCTTCACAAGGGTACTGATGCCGCCATGACACACATCGCATTTCGGTGGGACGTCACCATGTCCTTGCTGCAGCTCAAGCAGAAACTCGCTGTGAGACCTGGACCTTGGGTTCATCTGAGACGGGAGGACAGAAAAACTGATGGCCACTACATCATCTCAACGACTCAGGGAAGGTGCGCGGAATGCAAGAAGAATACAATGAATCAGTGCCAGCAGTGCAAAAAGCGACTGCACAAGAAATGCTTTGCCGATTACCACGGTTTGTGAATTGCTCACTGTAGTATGAAAGAAGTCATTTTCGTCAAGTGTTGTTATAAATATTTTTACTTTTCAGAGACAATGTATGACGCTAAATATTATTCTTCAGTTATCCTGAGTAAGGAAACCCAACTGAAAAGTTAATAAAAGTTGTTCTTGTGGCGAAAATGTGTGTTTTGCATACGGGAAATGCCAATGTTCCAAAAATGGAACATGCGAAAAAACATGCTGTCATTATGAATGTGGCTGTATTTTTTATCATAGTTAATATAGAAGGCCAATGCAAAGTATCAACATAAATTTCAGTTTTTTTCCTATTACGTCATAGTGCGGCATTTAAAAGGTTAAGTGATATTCGTCCAACTGGTATTTTATTGTAGATGCAAACTTGCACAGTGTATTGTTTGTGAAATGGAAGGTTTGCCGCATCGATGCTAATCTACAACAGAAAGCAGATCGCACTGTGGACTTTAGACAGCACTGGTCCCGAAATTCAAGGGCTTTTCAAGGAGAGAATACAATTCCAGGACCCTTCAAGGGCCTTGAAAATGTACTTTACAAATTCAAGGGTTTTCAACGTTTTCAAGGACCTGCATGAATCGTGAATTAAAGCTGTTCTCGTGCTTTGAGTGCACTATTGTTCGCTCGACGGGCACATTGAAAAATTTTTCCAATCCTACAAGTAGTATCTTATTGCTACGCTTTCTTGTGTGTTCAGGTTTTAAACTAATATTCGACTATGTACCCGTAGCTTAATTATCACGTCATTATTATGTCTTATAGTGAACAGAATGATTATTTGAGTGAAATTGCGTAAACTTTATTGTACAGAAGTAGACTCTCCATAACTGCACCACTCTCTTTGTAATGGAATGATTTCACGATTTACCCAGCGAATTTATAAGTTTAAGATCTCATTCATGATGAGCACTCACTCATTCTATCAATAGTGCTATACAGTAGACTTGCAATACTAATTCAAACTTTCAGTTAATTCAATCTCACTGAAAGCTTTTCGTTGGGCCGCTATGTTTCCAATTCAAACTGTTTCAGTCATAAATTCTGGTAATTTACACGTTTTACTTGTCGGTGCCAGAAAATATATAATGCCTTTGCTGTTTACAGCTGTTCATTTGTGTTCACTCACAGTTGCAAGTAAATTGGGTTGCCTGCCTAAAAGGCGGTCAAACTAGCTGACCCCCGTGCACCAACAGTTGCGGCTTTATTGAGGAAGAAAACAAGAAAAAGGTCTGAACTCGTCTGTAGGGTGTTTTCCCTGCAGTCATAAAAAAGAGCGTGCTAAGACTGAGAAGAAGCTGTCATGGAGCACAGCACATCTTGTCCACACGCGTCGTATAATAATGAGTAGCACCGGTATATGTTCACCGGTAGCTATTCATCGCAACATGGGTTGGTTCGTTGCTCCAGGTAATAGATAACTCATGTTTCTGATAATCTAAAAAAAATTCTGGGGTCCCTTCCAGTTTGCATTATCGAGCGCCTACTGCCCTCATGAAGAATAAATTCCCAGCAAAAGCAGTACGAACTTGGCTACAAGCACTATTTATAGCAAATGAGTCTTTCTTTTCTGCGGAACAAGTTTTAGGCAGCCATGGAATATTTATTGAAGTTGCCTGCAGTAACTAGGTGCATTGCTACAACTAGGCAAAGTTATGTGGATGCTTAGCTGACACATGTTGAGACAATGCACTGCGGCAACTTGCGACAACGTCTTTGGGTCTGTAGTTCGGTGCGCAATGTGTTAAAAAAAAAATGACCACCAACAGTGCTGCAATTGTCGCCTTGCTTTCGAGTGATTTTGGACTGTAGCTGTTTCTTTCTTTTTGTGGTGCGCTACGGTTTTCGATGCCGTGCATGCATTGGACCGAGTGGAGAGCCAGCGGTTCGCTTTGGCAAACATGGCAGCATTGGTGTTGCACCACTCTAACACTCGAGGTTTTGATGACAAGCTGCAGTGGGTGCATCCTTCGGTGACTATGCTTAGCATACATAGAGTGTTGAATTTCAGTTTAACCAAGTTTCGATGCAACAAGGTTAAGTGCCGATTTCACCAACTCAGTTATATTGAGGTTCACACAACAAATGACTTTTCTTTCATTTCAAAATGTTAACAGCGCAAGAACGATTAGGAAGGGATGAGACGACAAAGGTAAAGAGCGCTGACTTCCAACTAGTCTTTATTTCGATAAGAAGTGCATATATACATGGCAAGGGAGAGGGCGCTAGACAAGAAAAGAAAGAAAAGATGTACAGGCGCTGCCATCGTTGCCTCATCATCTCCAATACAGAACCGAAAACCTAGTTGGAAGTCAGTGCTCTTTACCTTTGTTGTCTCGTCCCTTCCTAATCGTTCTTGCGCTGTTAACATTTTGACATGAATCCACACCAACTTGCCCAAGCGTCAACTCTTGCAGACTTTTCTTTATTGAGTGGAAGGTATGTACACGAAAGAGAAACCACGGGAAAAGGATCCTGCTTTTCCTGTGCTGACTTAGTGGGCCTCAGTAACGCTTGAGGCCCCCGCGCCCAAGGTGGCCGAGCGGCAGCCGCCCGTAGCTAGTTGGAATGGGTGCCGTGGGACCAAGGCTGCTCTTGCGGTACTCGTTGGTCCGTGCCAGCGCACTGGAGAGGCTGCCCCCAGTGATGCTGCTGCTGCTCATGGTGCTAGGGCTGCTACCAAAAGCACCACTGCCTGCACCAAATGTGCTGCTGGCTGGGGCTCCGGTCTGCGAGTAAACACCCTGCAATCGAAATCACCACTCTTCACTACTCAAGTCGAGTATGCAAAATCTTGTTTTTTAAAAGGTTGCAAAAGCAAAACATAGCCAAATTTCATTTTCAAAGGACCAAAATGGATGTCAACAAACATTCGTTGCAAAAATGGCGAGAGCAGCCCCAGTAAATGCGAAACCTGACTTTCAGTGCTTTAAGTATTTTTTAAGTGATCCCCTGAACCTATAGCATAACTTTTCTGCCCACTACATTGTATGAAGAAAAAAAATTAATTCCAAAACTCCAAGTCCTTAGGCCTAAGTAGCCACGAGCTCCACAAGCTGCTGCCTTACTTTGCTCACTCTGGGAGTATGGGTAAAGGACGACAAAGACGCAAGTTTTCAATGACACTGTGGACACAGGTTAAAGGGACCGACATTGAAAAGCAAAGTCTTCTAAAATATCAAGCACACCACTCTTGCCTTGACAAAATCCATGGAAATCCATAAAATTCACAGTAATGAAAATACACGTACGGCGCCACCACCTTGAAGCTCCTGCATGAACTCGCTGCGACATCAGAGGTTTGGACAACATCACTTACGGAGTTCTTTAATGGTAAAAATGAATTACACTGTGTTCTAAACAGCAGAAATATAGCAGAGCTTGTTTGAAGGGCCAGTAAACAGGCTCCGACTGTTATTTTACACCCCCCAATCAAGCTTGCCAATTCGTACAGTAGACTGCGGTGATCACATTTTTCGAATATTACAGCGCTGCACGCCGCGCAGAGAAGAACTATTCCCGTGCCTCTTTCCTTCACCTGACCCACCCCCCTCATACATGCAGTGACACAAACTTGCCCATGGGCAACCTGACGTACCACTGAGCTCGTCGATTGGTCCAAACCAGGTCTCAACAAGTTGACGTCAGTTCCTGTTACCACCCACCGCTACAAACTGCGCCTCGTTTCTTGGCCCTGCGGAGATGCGGTTTCGGCCATGCAGTTGTCGGGTTGTCACGCTTATATTCCTCGCACAGCAGAGCACCTGCGCCCACTTCGCCTTCGACACGAGCAACACGTGGAGGAAGCGTTGCTGGCTACAAATCGAGTGGAGAGAGGGGGAATCTCAGGTAGCTCGGACTTGCTTGGCTCTACCATTGCACGCGCAGCAAGCGGGGTTCTCCACGCTTTTCTTTCGTGCCCCTTCATTGTCTTGGAAAGCAAGCACGCATTCTTGCTGCATTGCGAACTGTCACAAAGGTTTAAAAACACCAAAGAGCCGAAAACTACCCGACAAGTTATGGAGCACCTGCGACAATGTAAACAATAAACAACCAGGAGCCGCAGCAAATGGAAGTGCACTGCGACTGATCGAGCTTTCCGACAACGTCGATGGCTGACGTGTCACGTTGCCGAAGTGGGCGAAGTCACGACGACGGCCTGCACCTTCCCCTCCCTGTGGCGGAGAAGGGTGGCGAGGCCACACGAAAATTTGAAACCAGCTGAAAGGACGTTCTAACTCCTGTAACTTCCTTATTATAGCACGTACTCGCCAAATTCTTGCGGCAGCATGTTGATATAGCAAAAGTGCACATATTTCTGTTCATTACAATTTTTGGACCTCGGGGTTGTTTACTGTCCCTTTAAAGAAATTTAATTTTATTGAGCCCGTGCAGACAACACACATAAAAAAAAGGACACCTTAACATGTGCCGTCATGCTAACGTTCAGCCGTCGGAGTGAAAGCTGAAACTTTAGCCTTCATTTTCTCTTCTAAAAATGAACCAATGACCCCGAAATTAACTACCATCGGGTTCTCAAAGAGTAATTTATCACTCTAAAGTGATCCACTGTTTCACTCTGTGTCCACTTAAAAAGGCCACTAACAATGTGTCCACTAAAATTCTGGTGAGAGATGAACTTGAATAGGACAGGCCTTTGAATATGAGGAACAATGTCTGAATATTTATTTGGTCTCTGATTGGCCAAATACAAAAATTAATCCCTTTATCATGAACCACAAGGTCAGCTTAGCAGAAATTTCGTAATTATACTGCTGGTCTAAGAGAAAGGCACAGATTTTCAGGTTTGGAGGAAAATCTCCTAGAAAAACCTGCAGACCTTGAGAGCCTTGAGGCATGCAAGAGACCTTTTTCAAGCAATCCCAGAACCTCCCGCGGGCGCGCAAAGCACTATGGGAAAAGTGTGTGCGGCGAGTCCGCTGGCTGTTCCGTCGCTCGCTGCTCGTTGGCGCCGTGGGAGCACCAAACGAAAAAAGGGCGTCGCCGCTGGTTGACCGTTATTAAATCCTAAATACTACCCATGTCTGAATGCACCTGCCTAGGATCTCTAGGCATGCAATGCAAAAGGAATGATGCAGTCAGCGTGGGTATTACCAGAGTCCTTCAATGCTTTTCTGGTCACGAAACTCCGCCCGCAGTTTCATACAGGGACAGAGGCGGCCGCTAGGGTCGCTGCGGTCAACGCGGGGGCATTCGTGCGTGCGCGCTGCGCTCAGCTGAATGCTGTGCCAGTTCGAGGAAATGGTTTCACGTGCATCAAGCCGCAATATTTCAACTACCACTCCTACTTCACCTGACATACGGTGTTTTAGTCGCATACACGTGTAAAAAACTTACTTTTGCGTTCTTTTTTTAAATATCAAGGTTGCATGTGATGGATACAGTCGTGCCGACGCAGCAATATTAGCTGTACATGTTGTTCCAGCGAGGTTCCTTACCTCAGGCAGTGGAGCACGAGAGTATTTATTCAGGCACGGGATATTTACCTATTCTTGTGACACTGCACAAGCCTTACAAACCCACCAACTCCCAAGCTGAGGTCTCGTAGCGGCAGTTGAGTCAGCGCCGATCACGCTATTTACAATCAGGCCGTCTACGCCGCGGGAGTTTAACGCGGCCGCATTACAAAAAAGAAAAGCTCTACGTTGCTGTGTTAACAGTTTATAAAAGCTAACTTCACTCCGATGCAGGCTACCTCACAGAGCTTTGGCAACACTTGAAATCGGGAGTGACGAAGCTATCGCAAGGTATAACGTCCGTGTGCCGCATGAACACCAGCTGATCTCTAGGACCTAACCTAGCCTTAACTCCGATTTTGTAACCACGTTTTGTCTATTTTCTACGAGTAACCTTGACAATTTCATGTTACGTGGCCATTGCATGAGCAAAACTGTGTCGCACTTTACATTGTGCAGCGTCACAAAGGCACTCGGGTATCTCCATTCTTTGCGCCCGTGGCACCTTCACAAATCACAATGTGCGTTACTTTGACTGCTTAGATGGACTACGTCTGCACCGCGTGATGCAACGATTTCTTAATGAAGACTGCACAGGGGAGACGTGATTAACTTAAACGAAACCTCGTTTTCCTAAACGAGAGAAAATAAGCGTATGTGTTCACAAGCAGAGCTCTAGCTGTTGCGCTTTCGAATTATGCTGAACGTGGAAAACGTAACACGGGCAAAATATCCAAAAACGTGTCAAGCTGAGAAAACACTAACGCCCTTTGCGTCCATACTTGACTATAATTGCTTATTTCAATGCACGTTTGAGAACATCCCGCTGTCGAGCCACTAATTTACAGTAAAAAAAGCAAGAATGCTACAATTGAAAGAGACAGATTGAAAAACCTTTATTGGAAAAATACCTCGGAAAACAGAAAGCTACGACCGACAGTTTCCTAGCGTAGGGAAACTCTCTGCACGCCCAGTACATGGAGGGAGCAAGCTAATGCAAAAAACAAGGAAAATTCTGAAGTACAATATAAAAATTAAAAAAAGAGCTTATTTGACATTCAGTCAAAAATAGCAACAAAAAAAAAAACGCTTTTTTTAACAACGGCAAACAAGTAAACAATGAGAGCATTCATTAAGCTGGAAAGAACCTAAAAATATTCTAAAAAGACAGGGCGTGCAAAGACGGACACAAGAAAGCAGTCAAGACACCACAAACGAAACCACAAACGGCGTATGTGGTGTCGTTACTTCTTTCTTGTGTCCGTGTTTGCACGCCGTGTCTTTTTAGATGGAATACTTACCCACTGGCTCGGCTCTCTGCTATTCTAAAAAGCTAGCAAGCTGTGAAAGAAACAGTGCCGGCGTGCAACTTTGCCTTCTCGCGTTGCAGGACATTTTCTCAATTCACTATGAAGTCGTCCGTTCGAATAACGTCGGTGGCGTCAAAATGTTTCTCGCACACTATAACATGTTCAGAATAGAACGTAAATCCGCCAGCTTCCTGTCGCGGTATAGCACGTTTCTATTCATACCTCTCATCGCTGTCCCTCAGCAAACTAAACACCACCTTTCCACTCGTACCTGTGTAGCCGGCGTGACAACCCGGTACACAGCAATTCTTCGGCATCGTCGCTCACGTACAACATCCGTATCCTCGCACACATTTCTCACACCCGTCAGTCACACAAATTAAGAAACAACGAGGAAAACTGAACGCTGATGCCGCCGGATTCCTCGGGCCCCCAGTTCTCCCTACGCAGCGAAGCTCTTCTCAATGCCCCCTGCTAAAGTCCCTGAAAAATATAAAGTAGCGCCAACTGCCTCCCTTCGCCTCTGCCTCCTCTCCTAGCAGCTGCAGCAACGCCTCTAGGGTGTCCTCCGGGAAGCTCCAGCTTTTACCCGCTGTAGCCAAAACCTCTTCTTTCTGCTCTTGTACCGGTGGTTGGTGCCACTGGCACAGCAGGTCGGCGTCCTGAAGCATCCACAACCGCCGTACGAACTGACTCAAGCGTGGTCGACCACATGCACCGTGCACCGACCAAGTAAACAACCCAGACGAGGACAAACAAGATGGCGCTCGGACAACCTTCTAAAAAGCTAGTGCGCCACTCTAGCCATTTCTTAGCGCCGCCGAGTTTGCAGTGGCGCTGCCATCAGGAGCGAGCACTTTCACGTACTAAAACATTATGTACCGTACAATTTTATGCTGTCGGACACCATGAAAAGACGCCGCTTGCTTCGGTGTATATTACATTGCCGTATTTATCGCTATTAGGAGCTGGCTCGCCAGGTTCTATAGCTGGGGCGAAGTTCCGCGCCGTAACGTGCATCCATCCATTCAAAGCGTCGTGGAACGCGAAGAAGAACGCTGCGCGCATCGTGTCTTCCCTCTAGCCTGGCCGTTAATTCTCGCAGGACGAGCGGCGAACGCGGTCGACAGCCAGGCGAGCGTCGGATAGCTGTTTTTAGGGCCACTTTGTCGTGGGCGTCTCGAGGGCAGTTTTCAAATTGAAAGAACATTAGGAGCGTTGCGTCTGCAAGTGTTGACAATGGATAATCAGACGCTGTTAGATGTTTCTTGTATATATACTTCAACAATATGTATATAATTGTAAATTGTGTATATAGTTCATCAAAATTGTATCAGCTCCCTCTGGTCAGTGGATGGTGCCTATATTAATCAAACCTTGTGTATATATGTATATATAACAACGTGTGTCACGTCTTCATATGAGGGTAGAGGACTTGTACGGAAGATTCACGGGTTTTCCCGATCTTCTCCGAGCCAGCTCCTCGATCATCATTCACTTCGTGGATAAGGCATGATTTCTTTTCATACCCTTTATTTCACGGACCATTCTAACTGCGTCACTTAGAACTGCAGCGCCCTCGGGCGCTCTAGCGGAAGAATTGCACAAGCCTCTCTTTCCGGCCAAGAGCCATGCTCTGCGAGCTTCGCAGCTCAACTAACTTCAAATGCACTCTACAAAGCGCACGAGTGAGGAGGTGCCTGCACACTAACACGAATGGCGCTACTTTAGTTATTTTCCAGGGACTTTACCCCCTGCGCGCTCCTAGCGCCGCCGCGCGGCCGCTGCGGCGACATAGCAAGCTCTCCCCATAGCGTTACGGAGGAGTTTCATGACCACAAAAGCATTGAAGAACTCTGGTATTACCGAGCGGATGTATACCGGATGAAGCAGTTAAGCGGCATGCGAGTTATCACGTGCCGATACATGCAGTCAAAACGTGCTATCGTGAGCAATGAGAGCTGGAACACCGAATTCGTATTTATTCAATGATTACTTGTTCACAAGCTGCTATGGCATTTAATGCCATAGCGACTTGTGATCGGCTTTAACCAAACTGTAGAGAGGTGTTACAGTGTTCAGGTATACAGATGATTATTTGATTTTAATTGTCAAGTCCCGCGCTGTACAAAGAAGTGAGCACATTCTAAACGTGTTTAAAGAAAAAGGGATGGGACTAGAATTCACTTGTGAGATGCTTTGACATTATGAAACCGTTAAGCGCACAAAGACGGGAACAAGAAGACGACACACAGAGCGCTCTTACTTCCAACTGATGTTTATTGCAACACAAAAACGCCATATATGTAGTCTCTTCACTCAGAAATGGCTACTGCGCATGTTTGAGAGCTGAGCTATCAGCTTCTCTCTTATTCCTACACTCTCTTCTCTCCCTTTTTTTCTTTTTTTTCGCTAACGATAACAGGCTTTGTTAGCGCGTGCATGGTAACTGGGCGGTACAGAAAGAGCGCTTGAATCACACCAAGCATTTCTTTAACAAGAATCATAAAGGCAAAACCAACAGGGTGAAAAGGTGACGTACCAAAAATGAACAAGGGTATTACAAATGCTGGCCAGCATAAATGAACAGGAATGAAAAACAAATGCGGCTAAACAATGGAAGTCGTCAAAAGGTAAAAACGGTATGAAAACAGAGGTCGTGAGAAGGTAAAACAGTATAAAAAGATGTAAAAAGAACCTTAAAAAGCTTAAAAACCTAAAACGTAAGAGCAAAACTAAGTAAAAGTCACTGGTTTTGCAAAAACGCCAGCTCTTTCTTCGAAAGCGATACAGATGGCATGCTAACACAACTGGGTCCGAGCTGTTCTATGCATGATGCCTCATGAATTTCCCGAGCAATCTGGTCTCGGTATTTCCTGATCACGACAGTCTGGTCAAGAAAGGCAGAACAACCGCAAGTTGCACAATGTAAGGCCATGTTGCTGCCTGACTTTTGCTTCAAATTGTTGGCATGTTCTCGTAGGCGATCATTGATACATCGGCCAGTTTGGCCGATGTAAACACGTCCACATGAGAGCGGAACCTTATACACGACACTGCACTTGCAGGACACGAACCTCGTGGAGATGCTTTGCTCTGATAACTTGCAGTATCTTGATTCATGCCTTTAAGTTTCATCGGGAGCATGTTTGCGGGCAGTATATCCGCGTTCAGCGAAATTGGTGTTTAATTTTGCGTCGGCACATTCGAATACAGTGCAGACCACTTATAACGTAACCGCATATAGTGCAGGACCGGTTATAATGCGGTCTTTTTCGACTCCCGTTTACCCTCCCATAGAACAGCATGTATACGCATACCGCTTATTGTGCAGTCCCCCAAGATGAAATACCGTTTATAATGCGGTTGGGTGAAAATATTTCTGACAAATGCGGTAGCGAGTGCGGTTCTCAAAGGAGGTACGCCGCTGGGGAGGGAGCGACGAGGTCGTTACGAAGGGCAAGGGCACGCACTGTGAACGAACGAGGGGCGGAGGGAGGAAAAAGACCGCGGCAGCGCTGTGTGGGCTCGCCGAGTGGGGAAGGATGGTGGTTGCCTAGGCGACGGAGTAGCCTTTGCACCGGCGGCGGCAAGGCTCCGCGGCCGCTTGCTGGCAGCGCGTTCCGCGTGGAACGTACGATCGCGTCCTCATCAAGTGCGCTTTAAAGTAAATTTCCTGTCGGGAAAAGCATCGTCGTTATCACACTTGCTACAGATATCGCGTTAGCTACCTTGTCCACAAATTGAAAAGTTTTGCGGCTTCATGACGCGAGCTTTCGCCTTTTCTGCCAGTGCGCGGACTTAAACGAGCTTGGCGGGCTTTTGTCGCCGTTGATCTCCCGGCCGCGAACACAAACTTCGTATCACGCGCGCTGTTCTTGGGTTAGTGCTTGAGTGCGATCTTTTCGACGTCCGATCTTCATGTTGTCTTGGACAAACTTCCCGCGACAACATGCTGAACCTCAGGCTAGGCCTAATCAGCGTTGGTTGCTTTTCGGTAGCGGTTGTGGGCGATAAAAGTTGCGGTTCGGTGCGGAATCAACGAAACTTTGCGATGGCTGCACTTGAAGGGAAGGGAATCATATCGTTAATGAAAACGAGGGCATGGTCGGCACATGCAACTCTCGAATGGTGGTTCCGGATTCGATTGCAATGTCTTGGACATCGCGTGCGCGCCCGTGAAATCGAACGATCGGTACCGCTCAGCACGTGAAATTTCGGGCGCGATTCGACATGGTTTCTGTGTAATGCGCATACCTCGAGGTGGCCTGAAACGTAGTCGGCGAATTTCCGCAATGGCACTTTGTTTTGTTTGCTTTTTCCCCCGTGTTCATTTCGTTGGCAATGCGGGTCTTTGGCGGATAATTTTTGAACATTCCGAGATTTAAGTGGTTGTAAGCGCCCCGAATCGCATGTGTTGATAATCGGACACGCGAGGCTACATGCTCAACATGTTTTGCGCAAGTGCAGCCTTTGAAGAAGGTTGTTTTGGTTATAGTGCGGTACCGCTTATAGTGCGGATATTCGCGACTCCGGCGACTTACGTTATAAGCGGTCTATACTGTATTGTTAAACGAGGAATTGTGATGTCATGGTTACGCACGGCATTGGAAAAAAATCTTGCGCACATAAGATGAGCAGTAGTTTCCAGCTGCAAAGTGATCAAACAGGCGATCCTGCATATCGTTGTATCGGCTTGCGAAAATCGGTTCACATGGCAAAGAAAGATTAATACGGACGTCCTCCATCCGTGAGTAATAAAGAAACTAGAAACATTGCAGTTATTCCACAGTTGCATGGCCTGAAGAACGTAGGGAAGCGATGTGGGGGTGAAGGTTGTGCTTGCCGCCCCAAATAAGCTTAGTCGCATTAAGGTCGCAGGGGTATGCAGTGGGCAAAGAAAAATGCGATCCGAGGCATGCCAATTATTTTGTCAATTGTGTAGGAGTTAACCGCAAATTTCTCTTTCTAGTGTCCACATGCACGTCGGCCAGACTGGTTGATGTATTAACACGCTCCTCAGCAAGCATCGAAATTCATTGAATGGAGCCATCTCATCTCGCATCGCTATGTCAGTCATGCAAATGTAATCCCATCTTCGAAAGCACAGTAATTTTGTACCATCAACATAATCAGACAACGCGAGAAATTTCGGAGGCATATCATGTCACAAATAGCGCCACACTTTGTGTCAGTCAACCTTATTAATTGACTGTAAGCACATGCCTTGATTGTTTGACTTTTTGTGCCTCTTTATGACACGCGTGATGCACACCCATTTTTGTATACAGTTGAACCCGTTTATAACGAACTCGAAAGTGTCGCGAAAAGTGGTCGTTATATCAGTAGTTCGTTGTATGCGGACTCGCCCTTAAAAACGTGCGCTTAGCGGCCAAGCCGCTTTTTTTTCTTTGCACTTTTGTTAAAGTGCTAACAACCCCTTCGGTGACAAGCTAAGCCTCTTCGCGTCGTGAAGCGACGCCCGCTGCGTGCTCACGAGTGAATTAACCGCCTTTGCTGAGCTGACACCTTTTTACCGAAGCGCGGTACCGCGACGTGGAGCGGATTTTCCCTGGCTAGTTGCGTGCAGCGCGTCGCCTACTCGGCTCGTGGAGTCACTGCCGGGCCGCTTGCTGTATGCCGTATGCGCGCGTTTGTACGTTCTTCGTGCTTGCTTCACTCCGGACCGTGCACGTGTATGGCGACTAGCCTCTTCGTTCAACGCGGCGAAAACAAGCATTTTGCAAGCAAAGCGCACTCGACGTCTCCGCGATGCTCTCACGGCCCTGCACAACGATGCGCGGCGCACTTGAGTTGTCACCTAGACAAACACGCAGTATATTCTCGCTGTCAGTGCATCGACGTGTCTCGGTGCCCGCGCCGCTCAACAACAGCGAGCTACTTTCGTTTCTACAAAGCGACGCGCACTTTAAAGCGGTCTCGCACGACGCGGCGGCGGCGAACTTGCGAACGGCAGCAGGGCGCGCTCGTGCCGCCGTCAATCCGCAGTGTACGGCGTACGCCACACGCGCAGCCGAGCAGATATCTACAGATGACTGATAAGGTTGTCGGCTATAAGTCAGAATGGCACGTTCATCGACGGCCGCCACCTCGCCTTCGCTCTTTTCTGGTGCTTATCCCCGAAAGCATCGCCGCAATCGCGCGGAAGTCGTAATCACCGATCGACCGGTCTCTGCCATTACCGAAAAGAAGGACGACCCTTTGCGGCACATTGTGGCGTCGACGAGTTTAGGGACGCAGTGAACCTTTTTGCGATGGAAAGTTGTTGCGGTTATCACTTCTTGCATTTATGCCTTCTTGCATTCCAAGGCATTGTTTGGTTCATCGCAGGCGGTCGTAGCTGCAGAGAACGGCGTCAGGAAAGGTTACCGTGCGAAAGCTGACCGCAAGGCTTCATGCTGCCTACTATTTTTTCTTTTCCTCACTGCCATTCTGCCACTGAAGAAACGCCTGGAAAGTGAGCGACCTCGCTCGCAGCATCCGAAATCTGCGTGCGGTGCTTGCCGATCTGGGTATCTTAGTCGCGAGTAAACTGGAGTGCGGCACGCGCGAGCGCGCGCCCTTGTCACGCTTTAGAAGGAATGTTTTAACATTTTTTCGCTTCGTATGCGCCATATTTTTACCGCGACCGTGTCTGAAGTGTTCGTTGTAAAAGTAGAAGGCTTTGAAAAATGTTCGCTATATGTGGACGCAGCTTCAGTGGTTAGCATAGGAAAATCGTAAGTGCACCCAAATATGGTCGTTATAACCGATAGATCGTTATATGTGGGATCGTTATAAGTGGGTTCGACTGTATATGCTTTTTTTCACGCGTGCAAATAAACTTTCAGTTGTGTGTGAGTGCTGGTTTGTGCATTTCCTTCCTTTTACTGCTTCTTTCTTTTTTCGCTCTAAGTATTATTCGAACCTGTAGTTATAGTACCAACGAAGGTAAGTAGGCACTTATCGTTCGTTACATATATGGTGCGAGCGACGCAGTGAATGTATCTCATTTCCCCAAATGCCGACTGCACTTCCTAGTGTACTCTTTAAATATCAGAAACTTACACTGTACTCGTCCACAGTGTCGATGGACGTTGATTCCAAATGCATCTGCGAATCATAGATCGCTCCTGCACTTCATAGGCAACTGTTTTCTTCTTTTTTTTTTATGCCGTAACGCACACTGGCGCCAAAAAAATAAATAAAAGGAGACGCTTCTGAGCCGCTCAGCTGGTCCAACAGTAGAACAGATGAAAATCATCGAGAGGCCGTCGCAACCAAACACTGAAGTTCGTGATTGAATTGTGCAGTAACATGTTGCACCTTGCCAAATTCACTGTGTCTAAGAAGTCCTGGCACGGCGCAAGCGGAAAGCTACAGCGCGAGGCCCGCGCGCTCGTCGCGGCGGCTGCTGCATGCAGCGTACGCACTTTTCCCATGAGTGCTTGCGCGCCCGTTGGTGGCGCTCGTGTGCTTGAAAAAGGTCTATTATCACTTTGTTAATGCATAGTTTTTGAATACAGTTGTACACCATAAATGTATAATTGAAGTCCCGAAATGAAAAAAAAAAAAAAAAGACGGTTGAGGGAGCTCATTGCAGGAATTGAATAATCAGGTTTTAATGCATGACACAGCGGAAAACGCTTTGAGTACATCTTTTGAAAAACACACAGAACACGTTCTGGGCAGCCTAGCTGAAAATAATCAGTTTTTGTAACGGTGCACAGATATGCAGAGCACAGGCAGGTAACAACAGAACAATTATGAGTGCACAAACAGTCAGCAAGCAAATAAATGTTTCTTTTTGCAATGCACTCGCTTCAATGCCTGTTCCATGTACTATTTCAGTACATATTTCTTTAGTCTTGTGGGTCACTACTGTTATTCATGTCATTCACTTATTACAGCTCTTGCTCTCTGCAGCATGCTGGTGCAGATGGCCAGTTTGTACCTAGGTAATACGGACTCATGGCCTATGTTTCTCACATAAGTCATTGGTGGTTAATATGCATGCACTCAAGAGATTACTGCGTCACTTGCCCAGTTCTAACTTCCACTAACGCACTCCAACATCATCACGATGACATCGTTTTATAGTTAGTCAAAGGCATTTCTGGCAATATTACTGGTGTTACTGAGATACCTTTGTGCAAAACGTCATTTTTTTTCTGCAGTTTTTTGAAGTTTGCCACAATTTTACAGCTAGAGTCTCATATAAACCGGACTGTGTGCACAATGCAAACAGCGTCACACATTCTTGAATGTGGTTACTTGTAAATGTTTGCCGAATGTCACACTGGACAACCGACAGGTGTCACTGACTGCGATTTGCTTGCCCCAACGTGTAGTGTACAGCAGTACCGCCAGATGGCAGCATGGCATGTACTGCTTTCTGTAATAAGGGCTGCCAATAAACCTGACGTCACTTGTCCACCCGGAGACTCAGCTGTCGTGTCACTTACTCGCCCGATGCACTCGACACAACACACTCGACCAGTCCGACAAAGCAAGCAGAGTGTTCACTCACGGGTGCGGCTGCTCCATAGGGAGGCCCCTTCTTGCTGGAGTACACATCCAACGTGCTACTCTGGTAGCTGGAACCAGTGTCTCGCAGTGGGGCCATGGTGGAACCACTTCCAAAAGGTGCCACGTGCTGCTGCATGTGCTGGGCTCCCACAGAGGCCGTGCCACTGTAAGTTGTTGTGGAGCCCACCTGCAATGGCAGAGCAGAACCACCATCAGGTTTTGCGCAGCCAACCTCCGTTTGCAATAATATATTGGCACTGTGGTTTTCATTCGTTCTGGTGCGCAGCTTAGTGGCTAAGGCGGATGTGAGTTTCATTCCTAGCCATGGTGACCACATGTCAATCGGGGTGAAATGCAAAATTCATCCACAGACGAACAAATCACAAATAATTATCATCAGCAGCAGCATTCGTCATTATCAGCCCATTTATGTCGCCTGTAGGACAAAGGCACTACTCCATTTTACCCACAGCTTCGTCCCTCCCCCTAGCTCGCTGCCTTCCTTGGCTGTGCTTCTTATACCTTGGTATAGATTGCACTGCTCTAAACAAGTTTGGGGCACAATGGCGCACCCCTGCTATCACCTATGTCACTTTGTTCCCTGACCCATTCTGACACCTACTATTTTTTGGTTCCACAGCATGCTTTATGGTCCGTAAGAAGCTCTTTGCGGCAAAGAGTAATAAAGGCCTTCAATATCCGTACTAAAAGCTTTACAACAGTCGGGGTTCTCCTCTGAGAGAAACTGAACTAGCACCCGAGAATTACGCATGCGAAAAGGGTCTGAAAAACTCGGAGGCTAAGTAGTTCTGCAGGTAACTAGATACAGCGAATTGCCAGGTGCCTTTCTCTGAAACGATTGCTCGAAAAGGAATATCGTTCCTAGTGTTTTCGCTGAAAAAAAATGTTCTAAAGTAAGTGATTTAGCCTTCTTGACATTACAAGCTATCCTCTGTAGATTATGTCCTAACAAAAGATCGACAGCAGGTTTTTTACCGCCCTGAAATTCTTTTTTTATGGCTGCTAACCTTTCTTCTGAGAACATACTGTCCGGTATAATTATGAAATACCCTTCTCAGTGATGCTACCGAGGACTTCTGATTTGGAGCAATTCTTGGAGCAGCAAAATTTCCATTTTGGTGGAGCAGCAAAAATTTTCATCTTGGAGCACTTTGGAGCAGATAATTTTGCATCAGGGAGCACTTTAGGGCAGCTTACATCCTGGAGTGCACTAGAGAAGCAAACTGCATTGACATTCAAGCATCTGAATAATTATGGGGCTCTTATGAAGAGCTAGAAAAGGAGAAAAAATCTCACAGGGTCCCTTACGCATTCGCCTAAGACGACTCGAAGATGAAAGCCATCTTTTTCTTCTCGCTTGATGTATTTATCCTCCCCCGCCCCCCTCTCGAAGCTCTCTGCACCTTACGTGCTTTCGTACCGTCACTAAGATCGGAGGCATTGCAAGCTTTCTGCATCACGCCTGGTTTTGCACTGCCTCCATGATCAGCGCACCGATCATTGAGGCAGTGCAAAGCGACGATGTCATGTGACGACATCATCATGTAACTTCACAGAGTATAACGTCACAAGTTTTATCGATCCATGATATCATGACGACGCCATCACGTCATAATTTTTTGTGCATCACTCCTGCTGATGCCACCGACGCCGACGGTCAATTTCCGTGTTTGATGAGGCATATAAGGCTTTCACAATAATAGCGCTAACAGCCTGGCCTTCAGCAACCTGGCCGTGCATATCAAACTGGTCTCCACCATGTCGCCACTGTGCCGTGCGCCACTGTGCCTCACAGAGTGGAATGGCTCCTCAATTTCTTTTCTCTTAAGGGGAGATGCTCCTTGGAAAATGTTTTCTTTTAAAGGGGTACTGACACAAAATTTCGCGGCCGAGATAGCCTGCTAGATCGATTCCCGTGTACGTCCGTGTACCATCTGCAAAATATCGACAGCGAATAAAGCTTGGAAGGTATTTTATATGAATTTCGAAGTTCGCGAGCGCGATCCAGCATTATAGGCCACACCTGGTGCATTGACACCCTCGGAGGTGACCCGAGGTGACCCCCCTACTTCCCCTACCTAACCATTGCAGCCGGTACAAGTTATGATGACGTCGTATCCGCCATTTCTGTTTGGCGCGCTTCCCGACGAATCGCTCCTCGCCAGCGGGTCAAACCTGAAGTGATTTGCCACGTCGAAAATTTCTTCCATTCCCGGCGCAAGAAAATCGTCGCCATCAGACGACGATGAGCCCGGCAACGACAGACCGCGCGGAAATGCGTCACTGTTCTGTGTGCTCACGTGACCGAGCGTTTCACTCGCTAGGTGGTGATAGTTGCACCCGGCGGCTTGTCGTTTTTGGAGCTCTGTAAAACCGAAACTGAGGCTGTGTCGGTAATGAAGAGCTTGTAATTAATTATCTGTCGCGCGCTGCAGCAAACGATGTGCCGTGTTATGACTAACAGGCCCCCAGCAACACATTGCAGCAAAAAACGCGGGGCGAAAATTTTTGTGTCAGGACTCCTTTAAGTATTTGTCACAGCTCAATGAAACTTTCACCATTTATAGAGTTTGAGCTCCTCTTTTCAAATCTCCTTTTATTTTTTTTATAGCTCATTTGGTTAATTTTTTGCAGACCATGCATTTGTGAAAACAGTGCATTTTTGTGCAAGCTTAGGCAACAATAGTGAGCACCGAAAACACTAAAAAAATAGCTCATATTGCTCCTAATGAATTGAGGAATTCAATAAAGCAAGAAAACATAGGGTAGCATATGTGTGTTAGCCTAGAAAAAAAATTCCAATGCTGAGTTTCAGTTTTACCATTCTCAAGGAAGAAACTTATGAAACCATCTTGCTGAATATGCTAGTGGAAAAACTGTGAATGTTGTTTCTTTGAATTCAGGACACGTTAAACTATAAGCATGCCAATTTTCATTACGATCCGACTACATAAAGTGCACAAATTTTAGTGCACAAACTCTTAAAATGCAGCAAAATAAAGAACTGAGAAAAACATGTTTGAAAGCTAAACTACGGTGAACGCTACGCTAGACTACGGTGGGGAAACGATTTTTTTTCTTCTGTATTTTCAGCAAGAAAGTCGCCTCGTTGAAGTGGGCTCTGGGAGAAGAGGGTTAGGTCTACATGCCCGCGAAAAATCGAGAGCCGGCAACGCCGTGGATCGAAATGCCAAGTGCATGAAATTTGG
Organism: Rhipicephalus sanguineus; assembly: GCF_013339695.2. Lineage (NCBI taxonomy): Eukaryota > Metazoa > Arthropoda > Arachnida > Ixodida > Ixodidae > Rhipicephalus > Rhipicephalus sanguineus. The sequence continues at coordinate 3,582,643 of NC_051181.1, forward strand.
GTAAATTCGTGCTTTCACAAGCCACCACAAGGGCTTTTATTGCATTTTTTGATAACTTCTAGTTGATTCTTAGCTTTGATTCTATAATATATTAAAGAGGAGGCTTGGGGGCATACAAAACACAAAACACAAATTCAACTTTTTCGACAAAAATCACGATTTTTCGACCCGCATCTCCCCTTAATTGCGATAGCAATTATACGGACATGCTTGACGAGTTTTTGCCGTCGCCGTCATGTTCCGAATTGATAACATCACTCCGCGCATCGTATGTTCCACCCGCGAGTCGATCGCGAAAGATCGCGAGCTATGGCGTTAAACGCGGCTGAAGCGGAGATGAAACGAGCCGGCGTTCTCCGTCGCACAAAGGACGCATATGCGATAACATCACCGCACGTGCCAGGGCTGCCGTCGATTGCTCATCAAACAGGAAACGCCCCACCTGTCTTTCGTAAGGAGCATAAAGGGACACTAGGGGAGGAGAAGGGGGGGGGGGGGTGCGTCGCTATCTCGAGGCATCAGGAGACAGCTCGTAAGCTTGTTGTGATCTCAATGCTTACTTCGCGTTTAAAAACTGACAGCACAAAAACAGCTTCGGTCCCTGGAGCGGCCATATTCAATTAAACCAGCGTTTTGTTGAGTTATGCGAGAACGGATCCAAAGGAGTCAGCTGCTAGCCTTACTTCGTATAACAATACAATTTGTCGGTATCGCATTCATCGCTTCGCTCTTAAATGAAACTGTGTTTTTTTTTTAACTGTCAGCTATGGACCCTGGAAGGCGAGGGGAGGACGTTAACATGGCGCAGCCGCTTCACATTGAGCATTCCGACGTCAGGGCCGTCAGCAACGGGCCCACTACAGACGGCTGAGCATATTAAAACCGAATTACGGCTGCTCCAACCAGGAGGCATGCTTTTATTATTGAAATTACATTTTTTTTTAAATCAAGCAAAAAATTCGAATTGGGACGTACCCTATCACTCAAAAGCTCGAAAGGGCAGGGCCTTTTAGGGGGTATTTACCGCAAGAGCGATTATGAACCCGGGTGTGCTGGTGGAAGGAATTACGAAAAAGCTCTTCTGGATGAAGGTACATGGATAAAGTACATTTTTCATTCCGCGATGTCCAGAAACAGAAGTAACAGACATTTTAGCGTCGCACGTATAGTTATTAGTGAACATTGCTTTAATTACGTGCCGTGCGATGCTTGAAACGAGCTATGAGCAGCGTTGCTGGAACAGACAACGTCCACCGATGGATCGCCGCCACACTTTCTCGCTACCGATTGGCCCAGACGTCACGAGCCTCTGCTAAGAATTCGTTTTGCCGTCGAGCCGACACGCACAACAGAACCTGCATCAGCAACGAGCATGGCGTCATGGCTTACTCGGGACGCACATGCATGCTATTCAGCAGAATAATTCTTGGTCTGTGGTTGTGACTTTGGCGGCGCCAAGATCAAGCTGAACATGTATTGACATGCTGGCGGTGCGATTGCCGGTGATAGATGACCCCAAACCCGAGACTCTGGCACAGTTTGGCGCAATTTTCGTCGATATTATCAGGATGGCACAGTAAATCCTATTTGGCGCACTTTTGCGCAGTTGGCACAGGAGTGGAATCACTGGGATCAACGAAGCTTATAGAACACAAACTAGATGTTGCTCAAGTAACCCATGCAACGCGGTCTCAGACGGAGCTTGTTGAACACTACTGAAGAACAGGCATAGCTTTGACCTAAACAATGCTACAACGCTGGCTTGTGAACAAAAGTTGGAATCAGGTTCATTCGCTGCTACGCATCGGCTTGCAACAACAGCAGCCCCCTACCGGACGTTTACAAGGACATGAGGGACTAGGGGACTGGTCGACCTCCGCTCATTCTTTCTTCTTTCTTTTGTTGCCAGTGTATACTGAGGATGCCACCTGCACAGGAGGCGATACGTCAATGTCATTTAGTTAATTGTTGCACCAAGTTGGAGTAAACCTTTTACAATCAGTTTCAAAGAGGTTTAAAAAAACTGCTTCGCCTTCGTGGTATTTCTGGCTCTCAACCTCCTCGTGCTCTGTTGCTTTCTATAAGCAGCCTGTCAAACACGTCTAGCTCGGACCCTCGGACGAAGGAGGCTAGAAACTTGGCATCCTAATGCTCCACCGGTACACCAAGAACAGAGCTACAAGCTGTAACTTAGCAAGCGGTTCAGTTGCAACATGGTTGATTGACGACATTTAGTTTACAAGTAAACTTGACGTTGCGTTAAAGACCTACTGTTGACCTCGGTTTTCTGTAGGGAAGATAACCCTCTTAGTGACCTCTTCTAAACTGCGAGGATAGCCGTGTTGTGGAAACCTGAAAGGTGGAGATGATATGGGAAAGTAATTGTCACGATGTTTCCTGTCACAGTTACTGCGCAAAAAAGTAACAGTGTTACAGTTATAAGTTACTGAAACACTTTTGCATTTCCACATGTAGTGCATGACTCCATGACACTGAGCTTTGCTTTGCTTTTCCTCAATTAACACCTTATGGGATCCCACAATGCTTCCATCTGGAGTAATCATCGGCTTGTCTGAGCCTTGACATAAGCACTTTCTCTCTGTCACTGTGTATAGTCCTATAAAGGATGCACTTGGCTTTCGGTACACCGCTATTATTCCCATTTCAAACTTCTCAAAACGAGCATCGGTTCGACAGTGTTTATGCTTATGTCATTTTCCAACAAAGAAAGGGCAGACCAGTCAAGTCACTCTCAGGCCCACAGGCGAGCACACTGCTGGTAGTACAGTAGAAATGCGCTACAACGAAAAATTCTCAGTTCCCCGTCGACAGTCTATGGGAGTCAATGCATAAATATGCTCGCCACAACAAACACTTTTTCTGCTGCCGTTCCACTTCAACAAAATTCGACGATGCCATTCCGGGCTCAAAAATTTAATTTACCATGCAATAAACATGATCTCGGACATTTAGATGCATTTTAGAACATAAAAATACGAATTCAAAGTCTAAATCGCGTGTTGGCACCACCAGAAACCGCCGCCGTTGACTGAGCATGCGGGCCGCTATTGCTTGATAGCGATGGCGATCAGACTACCCTGCTTTTGCAACTGGCTTGAGTTGCTTCTTAGTCGCAGACAATCCAAAGCCAAAGCTCAGATGTCCACACTGGGGTACAATCTCGGAACGATTCCTTTTTCGATGCCTTTCCAATGCTTTTAGTGCTTTTCGCGCTTCGGTAGTGGTCAGAGCGACGGTACATCCGCGTTATCAATGCGAGTAGCCCTGGGGTGCAATCGCGGAACGATGCTTTTTCCAATGCCAATGCTTTTCGCGCTTGGCCAGTGCAACCGGTGGTCCGAGCAACAATTCGTCTGCGTTATCAACGGGATGAGCCAGCCGCTAGTGGTGGATAAGAATAGCATAGAATAAGGTGTAAGTCATCGCTCCGCGATAGCTTGCCTGCATCTCGCCGTTGTTGGCAAAGAGCTAGTGTTAGCATATAAGTGCAACTGTGCAGTTCGTGTTGCGCGCCCGTGGCCTGTTTGGTTCGTTCGCGGAAGCCGTTGTTTCTGCGTGCTTTTCAACGTGGCGTCGCTATGCATATATGAGAATCGCGTCGTGACGCTGCTGGGGATGCAAAGTAAGCAGCAGACACTTTTTGAATTTTGGAAATAAAAGTTTCTGTGTTCTACTAGCTCAAGTCGGCCATATTTTTTTCGATTAGCACCGTCAATTTCGTTGTAGCGAGGTTGACTGTATCGGTGCAGAGGTTGCTGAAGCAACAAACAATCAGAGGATTCAGCTATACCTGCCTTTATACTCCCCTTCTCTGATGCAGCCATTGTATGCAAGGAAGGTGGGAACGAAAGGCTGACTATAACGATGATGTGCCTAGTGCGAACAGTGGTGAAGCAAGCAGGGTCTGCGATGCTCTGGCTATTAAACGGCTGCACCTGCATTGAATTTTGCTCGTGTAGCACGGCGCTTCTCAATTACTAGCTGTATTTTCTTCTAATGTTGGTTCCATAGATGGCTGCTAGCTTTACAGGAGGTTAAGAAATGTGAACATTTAATGTATATTCTATATACCCACAGCTATCACGATCAGCCCTCGAGTTGGTAGGGTGACTCATCGGGTTAGGTGGTGTTGAATTGTGCTCCCTGAAAGCACGAACATCTCGCAAAGCGAGTTACCAAGAGTCTACACAGTTTTGGAACCAAAGTACTTTCAATTGTAGAGCTTATTAAAAAGACTTAGCATTGTATAAGCAGTACTTAACGAAAATTCACAATTTGCTCACAATTGTAGTCATGAAGACCTGTGTATACAAAATGTTTGCCGAGGAAATAATATTGACGAGTTCATCAACAAGTGGTTTATTGTAGATGACTAGCGGGGATTGGGCAAGTTGGTACTGTGTATTAGAATTTGTTACGCATACCATTGGCGCCAAGTGAAACCCGAGCAGTTGTGTGAGCGGTGCAGTCTGCACCGTCGTTACTACAGATAGATACGGTCATGTGGTTTGCCGCCCGTGTGCCACACTCGTGCTTTCAATCGCACAGTGCCGCCCAACCCATACTCTCCCGATTTGCCCAGAAGACTCCCGATTTCTGACCTGTCTTCCCGATTGTATGATCGCAGCCATAAATCTCTCGATAAACTGTCCCAATTCAATTTAGTCCCGACACAGCCCCGTGTACTTCTATGGGGGGAAAACTCCCGATAATTCAAATGCGTCGGTATCCACAACGGTTAATTCGAACGGGAAGCCCCTAGTTTTCATTGCTCCTCGCAGAAGTTGGCCCAAAGTAATCAATGTGTTGCAAAACCAAACCAGATCAAATTTACTAGAGATGCAAAACAACGAAACAGCAGCATTTCTCAGTGGATTTGGAAAGTGGCTGAAGCTCTTGGGGGCAAGCTGCAAGCGATGCTCATGGAGTTAATAACAAACTCTTTTTCTCTTCCCTACGATAACGTCGACACCAATAACGTCGTCATGAATGAAATATCCTACCAAGGTGACTCTTGTTTAGAGCGCATGTTTGTTGTAATATATTTGCACATTCTGAATAATCCCACATAATTTGTGTGCTTTTGTTCTTTTCGTAGAAGACGTATGTTGTACAACAACCTATTGCTATTTACGTTATGTTGTGGGCCATGTCCCCCCCCTCTACGCAATGCCTCGTGGCGATGTAGGTAAAGTGTAAATACGCAAATAACGATTGCACCACAAGTCACGGCATATTGTCAAGAAAAAGTGCGCCCATTAAAGCCACACTCAAGTGAAATCAGTTTAGATTGATAAAATACACTCTAAAAACTCCATCACGGACTTCGGAGTGTTTTTTCATACCACAGTGGCTCAATGAAATCTCCTGAAACGTGTTGAGGGGGGGGGGGGAGAGAGGAAACATTTATTTATGTCATGCCTTGGAGTGGTTAGGGTGGGTGGTGCCCCTCTTCCAGGGCCCCACTGGCTACAGCGGCTCGCCGGGCCTGGTCAAGGGTCGCCAGTTGGCTTCCCATTTCCAGTTCCGTGAGCCGTACCTCCCACGACCAATTCAGGGAATCGTTACACAGAGGCGAGATGGCAGCCTCCGGACGTTGTGTACACAGATATGTTATGTGTTCCAATGTCGGTGTGGGAAGTGGCAATGGGAATGGTAAATTTGGTCAGAATTTTCAATTTTTCAATTAATTTTATTCTGCAATCCTGAGACCATGTTTTATGTCGTGATGAAATATTAGACCAAAATAAGCAGTAGAAGTTGAAAAAAAAAAAGCATTTTGCTAGTGTGCTGTTATCTAAAACTATGAGAAAATTGCGCTTTAGAATACGCAAATCTGCAGTTTTCCCTTGACACAGTGCCACCATATTGACGTCATCATAAAGGGGACAGATAGAGCTCAAGACAGCCAGAAAGCTGCATTTCTCCGATGAAAAATAAAACCAGCTTCCTTCTGAGTTCCATTTTCTTAGCCTTTAGCTCCATTTTCTCAGCTTTCATTTTTTTAACAGTTGCTGTCAGTCATCCCTGTGCCATTCTGAAAAATGAAGATATAACCATTCCGTTTTCAGCGCTTAGATTCTGAGGACATTGGTGAGTGTAAAGTGTCCATATTTATCTAGAAGTCATACAGGTTTTTATAAGTGGCTTTTTGTAAAAGTTGTTAGCAATACAATATGTACAAAAAAATTAAAACTTTCTTTTTGTATGCTTATTTGAATAATAAAAAATAAACTAGGGGTGTGCGAATATTCGAAAGCTTCGAATATTGGTTGAATATTACGTTCGAAATATTCGTATTCGATTCGACAATCGTGTATTCGAAAGTTTCGAATATTCGAAAAATTCGAATATGCGATTCAATTATTATGCATAAAATAACTCTTCTTCCACATTTCTGCTGCGTTCGTATAGCTAAAAACGTTGCCGAGAGGAGCGATAAACATCGTAAGTACACACAGGCACGATATCTGCCTGCGACGAGCGCCCCAATACGTATGATTTATTGCTGGTGCATCTCCGACGTGCAGCGCTGTTGGCGATCATGTAACCGTACATTTTCAATATTATGCGGCCGTAACGTGCCGCACTACCACTCGTTCACTATGCGGGACCACTTCTGAAGAAAGACAGTGACCCACGTGACTGGTGGCGGACTGTTCAGATACCCCAGTCTGGCAAAGCTTTGCCCCATGTAACTCCCTATACCAGCCACTTCTGTTCCAAGCGAGCGTGCCTTTTCAGTGGCAAGGGGGGGTGGGGGGGTTGTCTCTGTTACAAGGGAGCGCCTGCTGTGTGATCATGTGGAGCAACTCATATTTCTTCATTATAACATGTAGTCATTTCTTTCATTGTGCCGTGATATTTGCTTGCGTTGTGATGTGCATTGTGCTAGCCTGGACATTGTGTTCTGGAGATAGCAGTGTATGTTATGTTGCCAGTCAGGCTGTTAATGTTTTTTTTTTTTTTCAAATAGCTACATGTTAAATAAAATATGTTACTGTGGAGGCATTTTTCCTTTGATATTCGATATTCGAAGGTGCATATTCGTATTCGAAAAAATTGATATTCGCACACCCCTAAAATAAACCAATAGCTTTACAGCACAGAATGGGCCCTTGTGAATATCCTCATGCAAAAATCTTGATGAATTTATGTCTAAATCATTAATTTTGGAATGACAATGAGAGTCTGTCAAGTGTTGCAGCTCAAAAACTACAAAAGATAGCTCAAAACGAATTTCAATTATGATATTAGCACAACATACCGTATTACTCGAATCTAAGCCGATGTTTTTATAAAAAAAAAACCATGTGTGAAAGTGGGGGGGGGGGGGGGGAAGGGGGGTCAGCTTAGATTCGAGTACAATAATTTTTTTTTTTGGCCTTGCAAATTTCTGGGGTCGGCTTAGAATCGGGGCCGGCCTAGATTCGAGTAAATATGGCATCACATCTGCATGCCACATTTCATCACTTTCTCTCCGTAAATAACAAAGGTAGTTCTCATTGCCACGTTCCAACCCTTCAGTCTCATTAGAAGACAATGTACTTCGCTTTTACCAGTTAGGGACTACCTGGGTCCTAGTGGACTATGAATTCACGGCGACTGGCGTTCAAGGTGGTGTTGCCCCCTGCATCTGCTTTTTGCTCGTCTTCTCGCTTACCAAGCGTCTCCTCGCAGCAAGAGCGGAGTTTTTGGTATCGTGAAAAAGTAATTGACACATGCAAGAAAAATGTGTTTTTCTCTTGACTGAATATGGATGCCTCATCCTTGGGGAATAAAACTGAGCATCTGCTCACATTGTAGCGCTGGCTTTGCCTCAGCTGCTGCAAGCTCTTCTGCAGGTCCATGCCAGACGAGGGTGAGAACTCGTTGGATCGGTAAGCGCCGACTGAAGGTGGCATGCCCCCAGTGGCCGTTGTGCTGGTGGTGGCTCCCGTCAGGCCAGCCGATGCTGTCTGTTGCTGCTGGGCAGCCGTCATGGAGAGCAGCTTCTGCTGGAGCTGGATCATGGTCTCCAGAGTGGCCGCCACCGTGCTTGCACTTGGACTCACCCCAACACCACCACGGCGTTCCGTGTAGTCTTCCAGGAGTCCTGCCTGTCATTGAGACACAGGAAGTGAACATACATACCAAAACATACTTGTCAACCTGGGAATGGGGCATTGGAAAAAGGGAGGCAAGGAGATCTTTTTTCTTTATGGGTCACAGTAACATCAGCAATGGGAATGGGGCATTGGAAAAAGGGAGGCAAGGAGATTTTTTCTTTATGGGTCGCAGTAACATCAGCAATGGGAATGGGGCATTGGAAAAAGGGAGGCAAGGAGATCTTTTTTCTTTATGGGTCACAGTAACATCAGCAATGGGAATGGGGCATTGGAAAAAGGGAGGCAAGGAGATCTTTTTTCTTTATGGGTCGCAGTAACATCAGCAATGGGAATGGGGCATTGGAAAAAGGGAGGAAAGGAGATCTTTTTTCTTTATGGGTCGCAGTAACATCAGCAATGGGAATGGGGCATTGGAAAAAGGGAGGAAAGGAGATCTTTTTTCTTTATGGGTCGCAGTAACATCAGCAATGGGAATGGGGCATTGGAAAAAGGGAGGCAAGGAGATCTTTTTTTTTTTATGGGTCACAGTAACATCAGCAACAACTCTGAATGGCAATAAGTACAGTACACTCGCCATGACTCAAACTCTGATAATTCAGAATTCGGTAATTTCAAATTTTTGGTTGGCCGGCTATAAATTCAATGTACTTTAAGCCACTTAATTAAAACTGCCCCATAGCTCCGTTAATTCCTACAGTAGAGATCATTGTTAGCGCCTCTGCATGATCCCATTATGCCTGTTCAGGGACTGCCAGCGCTGCACGTTGAGCTCTTCAAGGGATTGGACATTCTCAAAGACGGGTACATCATACGGCTGAAACCCGATGCCGTGCCTTTCTTGCCAGGCGTCGCTCGCAGGATCCCCCACTGCTCAAGGTCGTCTGCCGCAGACTGGACAAATTAAGAAGCATGGGCGTGATCGGTAGGGTCGACAAGCCAACACCATGGTGCTCCGGCCTCGTTGTCGTTGGAAAGACGGTGGTTTCTACCGGCTATGCGTTGACTTGAGTAAACTGAACAAGGTCGTCTTCCTCCACGAATGCCATATTTTACCATCGTCGTCGTCAGCCTGATTACGCCCACTGATGGGCAAAGGCCTCTTTCTGCCAATCAACCTGGTCCTGTGCTTGCTGCTGCCACGTTATACTCGCAAACTTCTTAATCTCATCTGCCCACTTGACTTTGTCTCCCCCTCGTGCGTTTGCCTTCTCTTGGAATCCAGTCAGTTACACTTAATGACCAGCGGTTATCTCGCCTACCAACTGTTGGTCAAGTCCTTGGCCTCCTTGGCGACGCAACAGTTTTTTCAAAGCTGGATGCGACCGCAAACTTCACCAGGTGAAGCTCTCTGGATGTTCCCAAGAGCTCCCGACGTTCATCACCCCATATGGCCGATACTGCTTTTGCCGGCTCCCCTTTGCTTTGGCATCCCCTCCGCGCCAGAGTACTTTCAAAACAGATGGCAAGAATCCTGGAGGGTCAAGAAGGAGTCACCAATATGGTAGATGACATTCTGGTTTTTGAACGCACCCGCTAGGAACACGACGCCAGACTGAGCCAGGTGCTACCTTGCCTTGCAAAAGCAGGCATCACATTGAACCAGGACAAGTGTCGTTTCGGGGTATCCGAGGTCTCCTTCCTCGTAGTAGTCATCTCAGCACAGGGCTCTAGGCCAGATACAGCGAAGGTCGAAGCAGTCAGTCATGGAAGCTACAATGGACGTCGCCTGTGTTAGACGACTGCTCGGAATGGTGAATCATCTTGCCAGATCCTTGCCACATAACTCGGACGTCACAGCACCCCTCAGAGCCTTGCTGAACAAGTGTGCGAGTTGGGTGTGGCAGCAGGAGCAAAAGGCAGCATTCGAGATAATTAAGGAACTCTTGACGTCACAAAAGTGCATGGCCAAGTACCACCTATTGTACACCTCTACAGTGTCTGCAAATGCAAACTCGTTCGAACACTGCGCAGTCTTGCTACAGATGCAATCTTCGAGAGAGCGCCGCCCAGTCACATTTGTTTCGAGGTCAATGACTCGGACTGAACAGCATTATAGCCAGACTGAAAAAGAAGCTTTGGCAACGACGTGGGCTATAAAAAGGTTCGACGAGTTCGTCCATGGCATCGCCTTTGACTTCAAGACTGACTATCCGCCACTCTCTTCACTTCTGGGCAGATGGAGCTGGATATGTTGCCTCCTCGCATTCAGAGACTGTGGCTCAAGACCATGCGATACCAGTTCCGGATGCTGCACGTGCCAGGAAAGCTTGTCGTGCATCATCCACCAACCACTCCTCTAGACACTGGAACTCTTTGCAGCACAGGTAGTCGGCTGCACGTCAGAAGTCTTCCCACTCAGCCCCGAAAATGTGCGAGAGGCACATGAGTCTGATGGCGAGTGCGAGGTTCTCACCTTCTGCCAGCATGGTTAGCCACAAAAGTCCAAGATACCACTGCACCTCTCAAAGTATGCCTCTGTGGTAGACGAGCTTTCTGTCTGTGACGGTGTTCTGCTGAAAGGCACCTGATGGTCATCCCATTGTCTCTTCGACCGGCGGTCTTGACGCTGTTGCACAAAGGTCATCAGGGCATCAACAGGACCAAAGCCCTAGCTCGGGAGTCAGTTTGGTGGCCCAGTATCTAGGCAGACATTGCCTCTCTCATCACCAACTGCGAACAGTGCACTGCCTCCACCCGTGCGAACCTTGCAGAGCCCCTGGCCTCCAGGGCCCTCCTGGATGTCCGTGGGAATTCCTCGGAATGGACTTGTTCCCCCTCAACGGTGAGACGTTATCCTGGTGGCGAACTATTACTCAAGGTTCCCTGAGGTAGTGACCATGAGGAGCACGACCGCTCAGGCAGTTATCGACACTCTTAAAAGCATCTTTGCTCGCCGTGGAATCCCACAAGAAATCAGGTCGGACAACTGCCCACCAATCTCATCGCAAGAGTTTGCGGCATTTGCAGCATCGTATGACTTTGACCACGTGACAAGTAGTCCACACTATGCTCAATCGAATGAGGAGGCAGAGAGGATGGCTCGTACAGTCAAGGACCTGTTCCGCAAGTCTAAGGATCCTCATCTGGCTCAGCTCAGCTATAGGGATACTCGAGCAGTCGACAGCTTCAGTCGAGCCCAGCTGTTGATGGGACGTCAACTCGCCACTGGAGTTCCAAAGCAAACCTGGCTGCCGAGGACGTGGCCTACAAGCGGCAGGCGATGACAACAGACATCATGGAGCTGCCGCCACTCCAAATAGGTCAGCGTGTCTGGGTGTGGCCTGACCAAGTGCAGGCTACGGTCCTCAGTCTGGGGCAAGGACCAAGAAGCGAGCTGGCGTCCTACAGCGCAACCAGCTTCACCTTTTGCACCTGCTGCCTCCGGAGAGGAACCACCGCAAACCATAGGTTGGCAAATTCACTCATGAGTTGACTCACACAGACTCTTATCGAGCCGTGAGTCTGAGTGAGTCCGGTTGAGAAAAAGTTTAGCGAGTGAGTCTGAGTGAGTCCGGTTGAGGAAAATTTCAGTGAGTCTGAGAGCGAATGAGCCCTCAGAGCAGAATATAGTTCTTGAGTGAGTCCGAGTTTGAATATTTTTGCCGACCTATGCCGCAAACAGCTGCAAAGCAAGCACCACCGCAGAAGTTCCCCTTCAGGAACCTCAGCCTGCCAACAACACAAAGTCAGTGGTCCTCCTCAGACAGCCCGTGCAACAGTAACCTGCAGCCAGCGTAACGTGACACGAACACATTAAGGCTGGCGTGTTGTTCCGCCACGCCGTTTGAATGTGTGAAACTTTTGGCGCATTTGGCTTCCTCCATCCTCCCGTCTGACCTTTAAAGCTTCAAGGGGGAGATGTAGAAGTCGCCACAGTTCAGCCCTTTCGTTAGGCTGCCACCAGAGTGTGGCAGCTCCCTGTAACTTGTATGTGTGTGCCTGTATACGTTATAAAAGGAAAATACGTTCTTTGTGTGCAAACGTTTCAGAAAAGAAGTCAGAAAGGAGAGAGCGCACCCTGACCTATCTGACTGTGCACTCTGTCCTATCTGACTTCTTTTTTGAAATGTTTTGTGCACAAAGAACGTATTTTTCCTTTTATAATGCAGTACCAACCAGCCCAAGTAGTCACCCTGTTGCCCTATATATGTCCGGGCGCAATAAACAGCAGAGTACTCTTTCATCCGAGCAAGCAGCGTGTACGTGTCGGTCTCTGTGTGCATGTGCCCCTGTGGCATTAACCACACAACACCTGCTTTTTGCTTGTCTGTGCTGAGGAATATCTACTGCCTTCCATCTGTCGCTTCTAGCTGAAGCTTTAAATAAAGCCGACTGTCCACCTACGCATGTCAAAGTGGCCAAACTAGCCCAAGCACATGCACGAATGATCACATGTTGATTGAATTAAAAAGAAAAAAGAAAGTCACAGTTTTGCTGCAAGGGCAAAGCAATGAATGCCAGAGCAACAAACTGGTATGTTATACGGATTAAGGCTACCAGCTAATTCGTGCTACAGTAAAAACCTGAAGACAGGTAGAATAAAATAAAAAGAACGCAATAAAATGTTGACCCCTGTTTAATACACAGGAAATCAGCAGAAAGACTTTGGAGGTCCGGCCACTATGGGCAACTGAAGTCAACTGCCTCTATCACCATCACAATCATTGGCGCTGCTTTGTTTGCTACCAGCCTTGTGCCGTGGGCAGCCTCATTTTTGCATTTTTGTTGTTGTCTTGTGAACCTGTTTGGGCTCTAAGCTGCCTTTTTTCTTGTTCTCGACTGGTGGCCGTCAACAGTTCACCGCAGTGTTCAAGAAAACGGTGATCAAGCTCACGAAGGCACATAGAAATCTGGTAGCACACTGCGAGTCTGAAGTGTGTGAAAGATGTGTTGAGATGTTAGCGCAACGAATGTAAGCAAGAGCTGGGAGTCCCAAACCATAACTAACATTTCATCTTGGCAATGGTGTTCTCGCTGGATACTCTTTTGTTTCCTGCGATGCCGGCAGCTTTGGTTACAGCAGCACGTACGACTATGATTAGTGGGCAGATTGAGTGCACCACAGAAGCAATAGCTACTGGCACATGCTGAAGGATCGCATGCAGTAGAAGGAAACTTTGCTTCGTTGCCAAACCGCAGCATATCAAGAGCTGGACAAGGAAACTGCAGAGTTATCCGGGAGCTGCGCTCTTGTCGTGATTGCTACCGGTGATCTCAGAGTGAATCCAAATGAAAACTGCCAACATGGTCACGACATTTTACAAGGATAATGTGTGAGCCCAGATTTTGGCTTTCTGTCAAGAGGAACTTGCACGTAACCACACATGTAAATAATGGTATTTTCACTGTGCACCATTTGAAATTGAGTTTGTTTCACAGTGAAGGCGCCCTCCGATACTTTGGCCATTCCATGTACCTTTTTTTTTTTTTTCGATTTTCAGTAGTTTCAAAGTCGGGGAGGGGGGTCAACCTATACTCCACTTTTTACGGTACTTCACCCGACGGAGCCGGCCAGTGTGTTTTATCTCTGCTTGAGAGATGAAAAAAAAAGATTTGGGAGACTGCAGCGAGGAGAGGGGGGCAGTTTCTTTTTTCTCTGCATATCGGAAGCGATGTGCACCTTTATGTCGGCTTTGCTGCCATGCGAAATGCTTACATCACAGGCACACGTGGTACAGAATCCGTACTTGTCACCTTTCTGCGAAGTCACAAAGCACGAAAACTCAGCTGTGCACGAGTCCGGAAACACTTGCAAGTACAGTAAAACCTCATTAATTCGAACTCGGTTATTTCGAAATCCCGCTTAATTCGAAGGGTTTCTGCGGTCCCGTATTTTGCAATGTAAATCAGAGTGAATAATTTGAAGCGGCGGTCAGCGCCAGCCCGGTTAATTCGAAAACTTTGGGTGCCATGTGCCAATTCCCGATCCCGATTTCGCCGCAAATCCGCGGAAGCGACGGCCCTTAGGAGCCACAGGGCAATGCAGTGTAGCGATATTAATGAGTGACAGTTTATGCGACCCGGCCTCGCTGCTGCTAGCGCAAAAAAAAAAGGAAAACACGGTCTCGTGGTCAGCTAAAACATGCGCCTGCGGAAAAGAAGACATGCTTCACTGCAACACAGCGGTGACACGCGGGCAGCATGTCGCGTGCTTCTGGCAACGTCAGCGTGTCATGATTTACCCATTCTTTTTGGGAAAAGAAAAGATAATAAAGGACGGTCTGACGGAATTCATGATGTATGCGAACCTCTGATTGGTGGCTGCTCTGGCAATTTGCGCACTTGCACTGCTGGCGGAGTTCTTGCTTGTAACGCCTACTCGAAAACTCAGTTCGAGAACTTCAATGATCATGTTTTCCAGCCAGAACACATTGCGGATTCCATCACACTGGCCATTATCATATTCTTTATTTTACCAAAAAGAATGGGCGAATGGTCGCATCATATGACGCGCTGACGCTGCGAGGAGCAGGTGACATGCTGCCCGCGTGTCACCACTGTGCTGCAGTGAAGCACACCTTTTCCGCAGGCACGCATTTCAGCTGACCACACTTTTTTTTTTCCTTTTTTTTTTCCTTTTTTGCCCTAACAGCAGTGAGGCCTGCCGTTTTCCCGGCAAAAAATGGGACCGGGTATTGCTGGAAAACAACCCTTGGAGTCGCAAACTAGAAGGCCAAACGACCACCTCTGATTAATTTCAGTAATTCAAAGTTCCTTTTATCCCACTTTTTGTATGTTTCGTTAATTCGAAAACCCGCTTAATTCGAAGTTTTTCACAGTCCCAGTGACTTTGAATTAATGAGGTTTTACTGTACTTTGCTTTTGACACTGCCATCATTGGCCTTCCTACTCGACCCGGGGAAGCACGCAACCCCCACAACCACGTAACAAACACAACTGACGCATAGGGAAGCGGCGTAGGCCTAGCGTACAAAATGCACTTAACTTCCTCCCAAACCGGTCATGCTTCAGATAACGCCTCCTCCAGAAAGATGCCTGCCTGCCGCGCTCATGAAAGACCTGTTTTCAGTGGTGGTAGCTAGCGATCCTTGTGGAGGTCGCCCGCTACACATTTCCGCACACATGGCCACCTCAATCGGTGGCGCCGCTGTGGCATGCACGCTGCCCTTCCACTGAACCGACCCATCTCCATGGGCAGCTGGCGATCTGAAGTGGCCGGCATTTTTACAGGTTTCAAACTGAGAACAAGTCGCATTAACGCAGACACTCTCCAAGAACTCTTACCAACGCTGCCTGCCGAAACTATGCGTAGAATGGGGGCCAAGACAGACAGACGCAAAAGTTGTGGTACCTTTTCCCTCACCTTCTTTCAGCACGGTGGCGAGCGCATCTCACGGCTGGCCTTCGCCCAGAAGCGCGGTACTATTGGCCTCGAGGCCCACCACTGGAAACGCCGGCGCCACCGTCAGCGTGACGTGCTTGGCAGGATCACGTGGTCTCAGCGGCCGCGTCGGCTGCTTGTGGAGCACTGACGCATGCTTTGAAAACGAGTTTCAAGTGCCACATGCGCTGCGGTCTGTTCAAATTCGGATGTTTTTACTCATTTTCTACTTCATTGAAACCCTTGTAATAGAGCAGCTGCCTCCGAAGGAGACGAACATGTGGCTCTACCGCTCAGTGCCGCAGTTCCAGGCTTACGCAACGGGGCCCAGTGTCAGCCTGCACCGGTAACCGAGGGACAAGAAACTGCGTGAAGCATGGGTTGTAAAGCTAAGAACCGGCAAGTAGCCATCGGCTACGAGCCTTGTGTGCAACAAGCACTTCCGCAACGAGGACTTTCATTACTGCGTCGGGCCTGCGATGTTCGGTGAGTAGCAGACAGCGCGCACTGAGACGATGGCTCGCGCGCGCTTCCCGCCGGCAATGATGCTTATCTGCCACAGGATGGAAAAGGTGCTACCTTTACCACGTGCGATGCCATCTCAGAACCCTCCCGTGCGACCTCTTGATCGTCGGCCCCGTGCTCAGCGTCCACAAAATCGGCTGCAGATGCGCAAGTCATGGTTTAGATACGTTGAATTAAAAACGCAAGGGTCCCTTATGCATTCGCTAAAGATGACTAGAAGGCGAAAGCCATCTTCTTCTTCTCAGTAGTGTACTGATTCTCCCGTGGCCCCCTCCAAAAGCGTTCTGCACCTAACGCGGTTTTGCACGGCCTCCGTGACCGATCACGGAGGCAATGCAAAGCGTCCATGACGTGTGAATAAATCATCATGTGACGTCACGTTATGTGAAGTCATAAAGACGCTACATATTTTGGCGATCTGTGACGTCATTATGATGTCGTATGGTGACGCTTCCCATTCTTCCCATCTTCCCAAGGAAAGTATAAAGGATGTTTTTAGTAGTAAATGTAAGGTAAATGTGAAGTTTTTTTTTTTGAAGTTTGAAGTTTATTCAATATTTAGTACATATACAGAATATAAAGATTTTAGTACAGAAAAAGGTCCCATAGTGTAAACACTGTAGGGGGACCTTATTATAATGGTAGAAAAAAAAATAACACTACTTAACAGCAGAAATGAAAATGGTAGAACATACATAGTATTAGTATCAAAACAGCAATGCGAACAGGAATATAATGTAAAACAAACGGATAGGAAACTGTAACATAATGAAAAAGCAAACACTAAACTAAAAAACAGGAATATAATGTAAAACATAAAAGTATAAGCTTAGCGAACTGTAACCTAATAAGAAGCAAACACAATTATAACGACAGAATTGAAGTTGTTTGAAGAACATTCAGTAAATGGTGCTATTGATTAAGGGGGGGACGCGGGTCTTAGAATAGTAAAAAATGGACAGAAAATCAGTTTTGAGAAAAACGCATTTTAGGCATGTTTGCACCCCTAAGCAGCTGCCCTCAAAATATTATCGCCGATTTCGCCCGGGAAATGGGTTAAAACTTATTTTTAAGACGCCACAGGAGCCGCAAAATGCATCTCAACAGGCAAAATTTGTTCAAACTTCCCGCGCGCGCCGCGGGCGCAGCAGCTGGCTGATCGCCGCCATCTTTGGCTTGTTTTGAAGCTGTTTTCTTTGTGTATATTTTGCGGCGTTTCAAAATGGCGTCGCTGCCACAGAACGGCCGCTATCGGCGCTTTTCGGAAGGGTGGTTGTAAAACGCTCATTGGCCAGAGCGCGCGCGCGCGAGGCGAGCCCATTCTCTCGCGCCTCCCATTGGCTGACGCAACCCGAGGCGGCCATTTTGTTTTTGTATTTTTGTTCTGCGCTCACGGCTGCCGCGCTGCGGGTGTCGTGTGCCCGTGTGTTGTTACAAGTGTCATCTTCCTCTGCTTAAGCCCGAACCGCACGTACGCTCCCAAACGCGCACGGGGCGCGCGTCAGCGCGCGCAGCCCGGGCGTCTCCGGCGAGTTATGGCGGTTTCCACCCACACACTACGCGCGAAGGCGCACGCGAAGCGCGCGCTTCCTCATACGTGCAAGACATCGTTTCGTACAAAATTACTGATAGTTCATCAGAATACTTACAAAACCTCCTTCTGTTACCTTTTTTATTGTTAGATGCATGCAAAAGTAAATAAGAACTAAAATTTTTCATATGATGTGTATCATCATCCGTCGGTCAAGCCGGTGCTGGTAACAGCCATGCCACAGTTGGGCTCCAAGCGCTTCCAAGCGCGCGCCGTCTCAAGGTCGATATCAGTCGCCGCAAACACTCGCGTACCGCGCGCGTTTTGCCGCGCTTGCTTCGTCTGCGCATGCGCGGCCTCCGGAGCGCGTACAGCCAACGTACAGCGCGCGCTCGGCCAGCGTACGTGTGGTTCGGGCTTTAAGGCCGAACCATATAGAGCGTTTTTTGCCGGCGTTTTCCCGGCGTTTCGTACGCCGGCGTCCCCTCGACGTCGACGCTACCGGTGACGGTGGCCGAAACGTCCACCTCTGGACGGTCCAGACATCACGGGCGGCAGCGTCGACGCCGGAAGCAGTTCGATGGACGCAGAACCAATCAGCGTGCGGCTGGCAGCGACTTCCGCTACGTAACGGCGTCGTCGGTGCTGCCAAAATGGCTGCCGCCCGCCTCGGATCTAATAAGTCGTCGCCGTGCACTGTGTGGCCCTTAAGTTCTCAACTGATGCTTGTATTTGACTTAGCTTGTTCCCTAGAAGCTTCGACTGCAAAGGGATCGTGATATCTTTGAAGTCTTTCCGAGTGCCGTACTCAAGTTCATCGGTAGGCTTAGCAGAAATGAGTGTATTGGCCGAATACGTGGCCTCAAAGATATACGGCAGCTTCAAGCTCAGAGGCCATATATTATAAGTTTGTGCTTCTTCTTAATGCCAATAGCTGGCGCTACAAGTCAAATAAAAAAAAATAGACTTTTCGGTGGCGTTGTGTCACTGTGACTCGTTTTCTGCACCACAGAACTGCTACTGAGACATAAAAGCTAACCTTAAAAGCTATAATCAGGAATATATCTTGTTGGTCCATTGACGGAAACTGTACACTGCTTTACGAGGTGTCAGGTTCATTCCCTCTGGTCACACTGTGTGACGCTGAGCTATGGTTTGCCGCCCTCTCTGACGGCGTTGATGCGACGACGCCGAGGGACGCAACGCCAGGAAACGCCGGCAAAAACGCTCTATATGGTTCGGGCTTTACGCTCGCGTTCGTGCGGCCCGCCGACACATAGTTACCTTATTTTGTGTTGGCACGTCCGGAGATTCTCGTGTAAAGAAGACGCGCCAAGCGTACGAGGGCGCGATGCCGAAACTACTTGTCGCTACCGAAGCGTCGAGTCTACGAGAACCGCCCGGTGTTCCTTGGTCAAGCTGCAGCCATCGGATCATTAGGCAACGCTTCAGTGGCATTGGAAACCGCATTCGTATGGCATACTATGCGGGACTGCCGAGTGCGCGGAAAATACGGCGACGGGAGGAGTGCTTGGCATCGCAGCGCGCAACGAAGCGAAGTTCAAGCCGTTGGATGTTGGCGAACGGCGGCAAGGAAAATGACACAGAATTTATCCGCGTGGACTTATCCGTGATAAAACCGTTCTTTGGGCTTGTGCTTCGTTCTGAGTTCGGCTTAAGTAGTGACCTTTTTCAAGGCAGAGGGTATAGGCTGCTTTCAAAGCCTGTGCGTCATTATCATAGGTGCGACTCGCGCGAGAACCGTTTCTCGTAGAAGGTAGCTGGTGATAGCGGTGCTAAGATAATTAATGTAATTTGAAGTGAAATGCATTAAATTAGGGCCACCAATACTGTCGACAAGGGTGCAGTGGTAGTCGCTTCCACCACGACCTGACAGGGCAACACCGGAATTGAAGAGACGCCGTGTTACACTTGTGGGAAATTGATTTGTGCTCCACAGCCTTGAGAAGGTTAAAAACTGACATTGGAAGTTGCAAAAGGAGCACTTATACAGTAGTGACACCAAGCACAGACTTTCAAAATGACAAACCAGCAGGGGACCCTGAGTACAGCCCTTGCCTGCTGTTGAGCCAAGTGCTATTGCTGGACAATAATAACTGATTTTCGGTTTAATAAATAACCCACGTGCCTTTTAGACTTAATCTCTCTGTCTATTTTATTTGCCTGTTGCAAAGTCACATTCATAAACAAATTTTGTATTTCTTTAGCTTGCAAGGAATTGGTACAGGCCTATGAATTGCTACAGGTGGATTTTATCACTCTGGTACTGGGTGCACTATGTGGCTTTATAAGAAGATTTTGCCAGTACATTGGCTGGTCATGGTCACATATTTGGTATGGCTGTTCTCGTGAAGAAGAAACCTATCAATGATATAACCACTAGTGCTGTGGCTGCATTTCCACAAAAGTTACAGTTGTCTGAAACTTCAAATGCGTTTTTCTCAGTTTGATATTTTTGCTCAATGCACTTAGCCTTACGGGGTTTTTTTCCATGTTGTTGCCGAGTAAAAATCACAAATTTGGTATCATTTTACTCGTATTGAAACGATATGGGGGGTGATGCTATTTGCATTACTCTAGCGCCATTTTACAAATTTTAATTAAAGATACTAATGAGAGCGAATGAGAAAAATAACCACCAGTGAGTGTTCATCTGTTTTTTGACCTTCACAGTGCTCTCAACTGAATAAAAATAGCATCACCCCCTACAGCATGGTCTGGGCATTGGTCCCATGCACTTACATATTGGTTTTAGTAGGTCGAAATTGCCTAAAAGCCCCGTAAGAAACAGGCACTAATTATTTTTTCGAACCTCGAGATCTTTTGAACTAGTGCAGCTATTAAAAAACTAATTACAGATTTGAAATCAGCATAAAAAACTGGTCAAGACAGTGAAGTTTGGTTCATATTGACTCAAAAATAAAGAAAAAATTTTAGGACCCACGTCCCCCCTTAAGTATGAATTTGCGAAGCTGATGTTTGAATGACGAAACGGAAAAAGCACACTTAATATTATACGGCAAAGAATTCCAAAGCTTGACTAGAACAAAAGCTAGTCTTTGAGAACCATAGTTAGTTCGTACCTTAGGAAGTAAAAAGTTGTTACTTGAGGAAGAACGGGTATGTTCGAATTAGAAAGGTTTTGGATGAGAATAAATTTTAGAAGGCTGTGGTCCTTAACCACTCGATAAGCAAACATGTATACATTAAATTTGTTCAGGTTGTCAATATTAAGTAGGTTTAGTTCATGGTACAAATTAGTAACAAAAAAGTGGACGAAAAGATAGCTTGCCACGGGCAGGGACCGAACCTGCGACCTTCGAATAACGCGTCCGATGCTCTACCAACTGAGCTACCGCGGCGGCCATCCCACCGTCCGCTTTATAGGGTATATATGTACATTTAAACGTGGGAGCGTCAGTCAGCGCCGCCAGCAGCCATGACGGCGAGTGTGGAACACTCTTTTTTTGCCTGTTGGCGTCACATAGCACGTGAACTTATTACGAGCTGGCAGCTGACCAATAATCCCTCGCATACTACCTGAAAGCATAAAGTCTGCCAGAACGAGACCCTTGCTACGAATGAAGGAAAGAAGTGTTAATTTTAAGGGCTCGTTTTCTTAGTTATACACAATATTAATGAGCACTAACAGGCAATAATGCGAAGGAAATTATAGGGGATGTTTTTAGTAGTAAATGTAAGGTAAATGTGAAGAAAGAAAGTGGACGAAAAGATAGCTTGCCACGGGCAGGGACCGAACCTGCGACCTTCGAATAATGCGTCCGATGCTCTAGCAGCTGAGCTACCATAGCGGCCATCCCCCCGTCCACTTTATAGGGTATATATGTGCATTTAAACGTGGGAGCGTCAGTCAGCGCCGCCAGCAGCCATGACGGCGAGTGTGGAACACTCTTTTTTTGCCTGTTGGCGTCACATAGCACGTGAACTTATTACGAGCTGGCAGCTGACCAATAATCCCTCGCATACTACCTGAAAGCATCAAGTCTGCCAGAACGAGACCCTTGCTACGAATGAAGGAAAGAAGTGTTAATTTTAAGGACTCCTTTTCTTAGTTATACACATAGAGGAAGGAAAAACTAAGGAGAGGCCCTATCGTATCCCAATGCATTGCGAAAAGTGTGGCGGAAGTGACGTCAGATTTATGGGGCAAACAAACCGGTATGGGGCAAACAAAACAGCAGACGCCCCGCGGCGTGCTCTCCGCGGTGGTTCGCTTCTGCTCGGATTTGTAGTCCCGGCGTAAACTTAGCGCGTATTGTGCGGTTCGCACGCAGTAAAATGTTGCAAGGAGACGTTTACCAGGCTGTTCGTGCGTGGCAGGCCCGAGCGCTGCGTGCTGAAATTCTTCGCGGAGCGTTTTTGTGCAACAGTACAGAAAGTACCGGTACGTGCCGTAATCAAAACATTCAGCCTCTGCCTCATCGTATTCGAACTCACCTCGCAGTGACTTACGCGTTCTGCTGGTCGTTAGGCCTTTCTTTTCCTTTCTCGTAGCCCGATTTCCAGATCTATTGGCCGATTAGCGGTTATTTGCTCGTGTATATGAAGTGAGTGCAGTAGCTATATGTAACTTCACGTCGAAAAGAAGACACCGCTGTATTGTATACACGATCGTGCACGTAAAGTTTGTAATTCCAGTGCACACACACAAGCACGCAACGAGCGCACACCGCACAATACATACATCACGTAGTCCGATAACAATAACAAAAGTTTATTGCCCTTTCATTTGAACGACACAGCCTCTAAAACGTACGATGCCTTCAGCGCATGGTATGTAGGGCGCGTCAGACGCCAAAAACAAAATTTCACGTGTGTTCCGAGTTGACAGAATGAGTAACAAGTACAGAGCGCACATCCGAGAGCATTCGCACGCAAATACTATGCCTTAGCGATCAGCAATGAACACATGAAAAGTCACACCCGGTACTGTCCGCAGTGCACACGATTTGCGCCGGGTATACGCAACAGCTGGGCATTGCGTAGCTTTCCTAAAGAACACACAGAAAGAGCTGCACGCGTGAACCGCCTACACCGCTTGCACGGCGAAAAACAAACAAAAAAAGGCTGCAAAGTTTCGCGATGCGCGCATGCGCTTGCAAACGTCGCGACGGAAATCGCGAAATGTTTCGCTGCGCCTCGCTAGGAGGCGATGCGGGTGTTTGCGATGTGGAGGCTTCACGAATGTGACGTCAGGGCCTCTCCTTAGTATTCCTTCCTCCATGGTTATACACAATATTAATAAGCACTTACAGGCAATAATGCGAAGGAAATTATAGGGGATGTTTTTAGTAGTAAATGTAAGGTAAATGTGAAGAAAGAAAAGTGGACGAAAAGATAGCTTGCCACGGGCAGGGACCGAACCTGCGACCTTCGAATAATGCGTCCGATGCTCTAGCAGCTGAGCTACCAGCGGCCATCCCCCCGTCCACTTTATAACCCTATAACATATGTACATTTAAACGTGGGAGCGTCAGTCAGCGCCGCCAGCAGCCATGACGTCAAGTGTGGAACACTCTTTTTTTGCCTGTTGGCGTCACATAGCACGTGAACTTATTACGAGCTGGCAGCTGACCAATAATCCCTCGCATACTACCTGAAAGCATCAAGTCTGCCAGAACGAGACCCTTGCTACGAATGAAGGAAAGAAGTGTTAATTTTAAGGGCTCGTTTTCTTAGTTATACACAATATTAATGAGCACTAACAGGCAATAATGCGAAGGAAATTATAGGGGATGTTTTTAGTAGTAAATGTAAGGTAAATGTGAAGAAAGAAAAGTGGACGAAAAGATAGCTTGCCACGGGCAGGGACCGAACCTGCGACCTTCGAATAACGCGTCCGATGCTCTACCAACTGAGCTACCGCGGCGGCCATCCCACCGTCCGCTTTATAGGGTATATATGTACATTTAAACGTGGGAGCGTCAGTCAGCGCCGCCAGCAGCCATGACGGCGAGTGTGGAACACTCTTTTTTTGCCTGTTGGCGTCACATAGCACGTGAACTTATTACGAGCTGGCAGCTGACCAATAATCCCTCGCATACTACCTGAAAGCATCAAGTCTGCCAGAACGAGACCCTTGCTACGAATGAAGGAAAGAAGTGTTAATTTTAAGGGCTCGTTTTCTTAGTTATACACAATATTAATGAGCACTAACAGGCAATAATGCGAAGGAAATTATAGGGGATGTTTTTAGTAGTAAATGTAAGGTAAATGTGAAGAAAGAAAAGTGGACGAAAAGATAGCTTGCCACGGGCAGGGACCGAACCTGCGACCTTCGAATAACGCGTCCGATGCTCTACCAACTGAGCTACCGCGGCGGCCATCCCACCGTCCGCTTTATAGGGTATATATGTACATTTAAACGTGGGAGCGTCAGTCAGCGCCGCCAGCAGCCATGACGGCGAGTGTGGAACACTCTTTTTTTGCCTGTTGGCGTCACATAGCACGTGAACTTATTACGAGCTGGCAGCTGACCAATAATCCCTCGCATACTACCTGAAAGCATCAAGTCTGCCAGAACGAGACCCTTGCTACGAATGAAGGAAAGAAGTGTTAATTTTAAGGGCTCGTTTTCTTAGTTATACACAATATTAATGAGCACTAACAGGCAATAATGCGAAGGAAATTATAGGGGATGTTTTTAGTAGTAAATGTAAGGTAAATGTGAAGAAAGAAAAGTGGACGAAAAGATAGCTTGCCACGGGCAGGGACCGAACCTGCGACCTTCGAATAACGCGTCCGATGCTCTACCAACTGAGCTACCATAGCGGCCATCCCCCCGTCCACTTTATAGGGTACATATGTGCATTTAAACGTGGGAGCGTCAGTCAGCGCCGCCAGCAGCCATGACGGCAAGTGTGGAACACTCTTTTTTTGCCTGTTGGCGTCACATAGCACGTGAACTTATTACGAGCTGGCAGCTGACCAATAATCCCTCGCATACTACCTGAAAGCATCAAGTCTGCCAGAACGAGACCCTTGCTACGAATGAAGGAAAGAAGTGTTAATTTTAAGGGCTCGTTTTCTTAGTTATACACAATATTAATGAGCACTAACAGGCAATAATGCGAAGGAAATTATAGGGGATGTTTTTAGTAGTAAATGTAAGGTAAATGTGAAGAAAGAAAAGTGGACGAAAAGATAGCTTGCCACGGGCAGGGACCGAACCTGCGACCTTCGAATAACGCGTCCGATGCTCTACCAACTGAGCTACCGCGGCGGCCATCCCACCGTCCGCTTTATAGGGTATATATGTACATTTAAACGTGGGAGCGTCAGTCAGCGCCGCCAGCAGCCATGACGGCGAGTGTGGAACACTCTTTTTTTGCCTGTTGGCGTCACATAGCACGTGAACTTATTACGAGCTGGCAGCTGACCAATAATCCCTCGCATACTACCTGAAAGCATCAAGTCTGCCAGAACGAGACCCTTGCTACGAATGAAGGAAAGAAGTGTTAATTTTAAGGGCTCGTTTTCTTAGTTATACACAATATTAATGAGCACTAACAGGCAATAATGCGAAGGAAATTATAGGGGATGTTTTTAGTAGTAAATGTAAGGTAAATGTGAAGAAAGAAAAGTGGACGAAAAGATAGCTTGCCACGGGCAGGGACCGAACCTGCGACCTTCGAATAACGCGTCCGATGCTCTAGCAGCTGAGCTACCATAGCGGCCATCCCCCCGTCCACTTTATAGGGTACATATGTGCATTTAAACGTGGGAGCGTCAGTCAGCGCCGCCAGCAGCCATGACGGCGAGTGTGGAACACTCTTTTTTTGCCTGTTGGCGTCACGTGTCTTTTCGTCGACTTTTCTTTCTTCACATTTACCTTACATTTACTACTAAAAACATCTCCTATACTTTCCTTCGCATTATTGTCTGTTAGCGCTCATTAATATTGTGTATAACTAAGAAAACGAGCCCTTGAAATTAACACTTCTTTCCTTCAAACTTATTTGTGTCACTCTCAAACTCACGTTGGGTCTTTCCAACCCCATGTATTTTCTTGGAGCCTCATTTATTTACAGTCGACGTCCGATTTCCCGGACCCTCAAGGGACCGCGAAAACGTCCGGAAAATCAGGCAGTCCGGAAAAACGAATGCACGTGAAAACGCACCTTTTTGGTAGGTATTTTTCGCTGACGGAGAGGGTCACGGCCGTCACGGCCGGAGTACAAGATTCCCATTGCAATTCAGCCAATGCATCGTTTAGGTGGCTCTGAAAAGAGCCGTTTATATAAAAAAAGACGACGTGGCCGGCGCTACCTCATATGTCAGCACTTGGGCGCAAAGAAGTCGCTTATTTTTTTTTGCACGGCGTTCCGCTTGCCCACGATCATGTCTGCCTCAATTTCAGCCAACGTCATGTTGCTGCTTTACACCGATGACAGTGTCATCAGTGCTCGCGTCAACTCCGAGCTCGTTGGCTGTGTAGGAGCTGGCTCTTCGTTCTCGGTGTCGGAGTCGTCGGAATCTTCCGTAACTTGACGAATGATTTCGTCATCGGTCAACTCCGCACATAGCTCAAGGTCTTTGTCAGCGTCGGCGAAGCCCTCAAAGGTTATCCCGGCTGGAATCGACACGCCGGCAGCGCACAGATCGTCGAAGGCAACGTCCGCGGATGGCAGTTCGTCACACACACTGTCCACTTAGGGCGAGACGGCCGTCTCGGCGTCGATTGTGAAGCCCGCGTGGTGAAAACAGTTCCGCAGAGTCTCTTGCGTAACCGCCTTCATCGATTCCGCTAGCATGCCGACGGCAGACCTGAGGTCAACAGCTCGACGCTCGACGAAAAGCGCAGCACGAAACAGCTAGGAACTCGGTGGATGCTGAAGGTCGGGAAACGTGATCACCGAAGATAGCGCGCAGCAGCAAACGATCAACCGCAGACACGACCGCAGAGCTGGGAGAGCTGACAAAACAACAAGTGAACGAACACAGTGAGGTTTGGATTGGGTAAGCTACGGCTGGCAACGGATTGACACGTGCGGTTTCGAGGTTACGGCAGCCGCGGCGCGGTGCGGCGGTGCTGCTGGCCACACCTGCGATGCGAGTATGGTGGGTTCGAGGATATGAAAACAGCCAAAATGGCGGCATCGGTGGTGACTTTGGGTTGGCGGTTAACAGTAAAAAGTCCGGGAAATCGGATGGCGAAGGCTATAAGCGTCCGGAATTTCGGACTTTTTAATACATTGACTCTATGGGGAACTTGACGGTGCCACAGATGAGTCCGGGAAATCGGGCATGTCCGGAATTTCGGGCGTCCAGGAAATCGGACGTCGACTGTACGTGGAAAAGATGCCACCCTGTTAGCGTTAGACACGACACTGCTGCCAAAATTGCTGGGGTACTCGCCAAATAATTACTATCTTGTTTTGCGGCTGCTGGTTGCTGCAATAACTTCTATTTTATTCACCGCTATTTCAAGTTCATGAGGGTCCTAGTTCACAGCCGACGTTTGCAGAACAAGTCCGGCAAATGTTACTGTATTTTCTTTCTTTTCCTTGACCTACATGCTACTACATGCTCGGTCTCGTAGACTACTTCTCCTTCCACCAGCAATCTCGAAGTGGTGAAGCTTTGGTCTATAAATTTGTTGATGACAGGGAGCGGCAAGTTCACTGGAATGCAAAGGGATCGATAATTAAGAAGCATTAAAAAAAGGCGTCGAATTTGCTCACGTTTTGTGTGAGCACCAAACGAAACGAATGCATTGAATAAAGAAACAGAAGCAGCGGCATTTGCCCGCTGAGAAGACCGATCAATACGCAGTGCGAGACAACTTGTCAAATGACACTGAAACGTACACGAATTTAGACCGAAAAAAAAAACACTAAATCGTCGGGGCGGCACAGCAAAAAGTTGCCATGCGCACCGAAGCCGTAGTTGTAACGAAATTGTTTTTGAACTGCTCTGATAGCGTCAGCGCAACAGTAGTTGTTTGTGTACTCACAAATTCTCATATTTTGCGGCCTAAAGTTCACAGCGCGGTGCCAAAACGCGCTCGTAGCAAAAGCAAAACCATCAGTACGAACATACATGCAGTCACTCGTACATGCAGAGGCACCATCAGTCGTCGCGAACCCGTGCGATCGCTGGCTTGAGGCTTCTTTCTGTTATGCTCCATTTGGTTATACAGGCAGTCTACTCTAACGAGATATTTCACATAGTTTGCACTCAGCGAGTGACTACCTTTCACGCAAGAGGCCGGTTCAGGGGTCTCCAACGCGGTGACCGCGTGAAGCGGTTGCTCGATTTTCTGCAAAGAGACAGCGACTGTAGACTATCTTGTGCTTTCAGTTTGTCGAAAATGATTATTTTGACAGTAAAGAACACAGTTCCTTTCGAAAGTACTTGCAGAAATGCCCTAGAGGACTTCCGCGAGGTGTTTTTGCAAAGCGCCGACAGCAAAACCTATGGGGAGTGCGCCGGTGGTATCCTGCCTAGCACGCAATCGAGGCGCGTCCGATAGAGGGCGACTCCGTAACTCCTCGCGGCCAATAGTGCCTAGACTATACTTAGTGGTACTCTACGGTATGGTTACAATGAACTACAGTGAAATCTCGGTATAAAGAACTTCAGGGGACCGCGGAAAGATGTTCGTTATTCTGAAAGGTCGTTATAGTGAAAGCCCAAAAATTTACCATAACAATAGAATTTAAGTAACGCAAACGTCCTACCTTTGCAACGGTACCTCCTTGAACTCGTTTCTCACAACAATGCACACGTGAACGTCAGACAAGGCACGTTTATTTGAAATAGTCCGTGCCGTGACCGTTTTTTGACGGGTGCAGCACAAACTCTGCGTCACGAACAATTCTAGACCGTCCGCATTTTTATGTGCCGCTTCGGTCGCTGTTCAGCTTTTTTCTCTGAATAAGCGGAGTTTCCTCAAGTAGTCCAACGCATCTGTGGCCGACACGGATTCGTCGCAATCTTCGGGTGCTACCGTGACATCGTCGTCCATGTCATCGCTGCAGTCCTTGAAGGCCCAACTGCATGCACGCGAGTTTTGAGCGACGGCCGACAGGATTTGCTGTCGCGGAGGGCCATCCATCGCCCCCGTCGCAGGTTTCTGGAAAGCCAGAAAACATCGCTTGTCGCCCGGAAGTGAGCATGACGATGTCGGCAAAATGGCGGCATCTCTGACCCTCGCTTCGGGTGCAATTTGCTTGTGATGCTTCCAATCGGCGCGTACTTCAAGGAATGCAAGTTATAGACTACCTTCTTTACAGCCCCATCTCACACGGAGAGCGAGGCAGCGGCCGTATTTTGTCGTTGATATTGATCGACGGTTTGTTTTGATGTTTCGGTGGTAGCTTGCTGCATTGGTGGTAGCTTGCTGCAATGTCAACATCGTCGTCGTGTGAGGTAGCCCTTCTCCCTGCGAACCAACGATGGGAGGCGCTGCGGCTTTTCTTAAACGTTCTATGACAGCAAGAGGAAACGTTGTCAAGATGCGCCTCGTGGACTAACCCCAACATAACGCAGTTTGCAAAGTGCGACGTAGCGTAGGCAGCGTACGCTTCCGGGTGTCCCATGGGATCACAGCAGATACTACTGTCGCGGTTAAACATAAGACTGCGAAAAGAGAAAGTCACGAAACGCTTTTATGGCATCCTTATCTCAAACAAGACAATAATAAATTTGGCATGTTGTCATTCATCTACTCTAATTCTTTTTCGTAATTTGCCTGTGCGCACGCAATAGTTTTCAATCGAGCAACCGTGACACTTCGTCGCGAACATGTGGGGTCCCGTTGCGACAGCGCGATGGAGCCCGTTTGTCGCAGCTGCCTTCGCTCGAAAGTCGCGTGCAATGCATGTGGTTGGGCCTTTACAAAACCTGATGCGTTGTCGCCTCCGCAACGGAGGAAAAAAAAAAAGTTCTCCGCCCGCGTCTTTCTCCTCTCGCGCCATCCCAGGTTTTTGCGGGAGGGCGTCCGCTCTTCGCACTGCGTCGTCCGCTACCTTACAGCTCCGACTGCCATGACCGATACACTGAAATCTAAG